>NW_026729713.1:32500-42992 GCF_030272615.1 Cryptomeria japonica | reverse complement strand
CTATTTGAATAAACCTTTTGCCCGTTTGCGTTCTCGTCGGGGCCGGGCCGGGCCGGGGTGCGCTGCCCGCACTACCGCGCGCGCGGGGGCGACACCGAGCGCGCACCCGAGGCGCCCCGAGCACACAGGCCACGGTGCAACCCGGGCGTTGTGCGCGCACCCCGGTGCGCCCGAGGTGCTGCGCGCGCACCCAGGTGAAATCGGTGTGCACCTCGGCCAGTGCGCGCTCGGTCGAGTCGCGCACGTTGGCCAAGGTGCACGGTGATGTTTCTTACTCTAAGGTTCCGCACCAGACGCCCGGGACAGGTGAGCGAAGCTGGGCGGGGCCGGGTGCGCGGCCGGGGCAGGTGCACGCAGCTGGAGAGAGCTTTGGAGCACACTTCGGAGCGCACCAATGATGCGCTCCATTCAAAAGTTTCCTGAAAAGGCAAAAAAAGTTGAGATTATAGAATTTCCCACTTGAGAGATTGTAAAAAAAAAAAATTTAAAATGAAGGAAACGCGGGTGCCAAGGTGTGCGCAGCCCAGCCAAGGTGTGCGCACCAAGGCGCCCACCCTGGCGAAGGTGCACGCAAGGTGCGCACCCGAGGCAAACCGGACAATTAACCCAACTTTCGACTTCGCGCGCACCTTGGAGCGCACTTCGGAGCGCTCCTTGGTGCGCACCAATCTTGGGCACCTCGGAGTGCACCATGGCGCCCACCAAGGTGCGCACCCGGGGCAAACCGAGCTCCGACTTCGTGCGCACCTTGGAGCGCACGAAAGGTGCGCACCATGGCGCCCACCAAGGTGCGCAGCCCAGCCAAGGCGTGCGCATCAAGGTGCGCACCCTGGCGAAGGTGCGCACCCGGGGCAAACCGAGCTCCGACTTCGTGCGCACCTTGGAGCGCACAAAAGGTGCGCAACCCAGCCAAGGTGTGCGCACCCCGGTCAAACCGAGCTCCGAATCGTGCGCACCAGAGGTGCACGCCATCGTGCGCACCTTGGAGCACACTTCGGAGCCCTCCTTGGTGCGCGCCGATGTTGCGCACCTCGGAGCGCACCCGGGGAAAACAATGCAATTAACCCGACTTTCGACTTCGTGGGCACCTCGGAGCGCTCTCGGGTTCGCACCTCGGAGCACACCGAGGTGCGCACCTTTGATGCGCTGCCTTCACCAATTTCCAGAAAAGGCAAGAAAACATTGAGAAGGTGTGCGCACCGAGGTGCCCACCCTGGCGAAGGTGCACGCGAGGTGCGCACCCGGGGCAAACCGGGCTCCGACTTCGTGCACGCCGCACCTTGGAGCACACTTCGGAGCGCTCCTTGGTGCGCACCAGGGCGCGCAACCCAGCCGAGGTGCCCACCCCGGCGAAGGTGCACGCGAGGTGCGCACCCGGGGCAAACCGGGCTCCGACTTCGTGCACGCCATGGTGCCCACCGCGGCGAAGGTGCACGCGAGGTGCGCACCCGGGGCAAACCGGGCTCCGACTTCGTGCACGCCGCACCTTGGAGCACACTTCGGAGCGCTCCTTGGTGCGCACCATGGTGCCCACCAGGGCGCGCAACCCCGCCGAAGGTGCACGCGAGGTGCGCACCCGGGGCAAACCGGGCTCCGACTTCGTGCACGCCGCACCTTGGAGCACACTTCGGAGCGCTCCTTGGTGCGCACCATGGTGCCCACCAGGGCGCGCAACCCCGCCGAAGGTGCACGCGAGGTGCGCACCCGGGGCAAACCGGGCTCCGACTTCGTGCACGCCATGGTGCGCACCGCGGCGAAGGTGCGCACCCGGGGCAAACCGGGCTCCGACTTCGTGCACGCCGCACCTTGGAGCACACTTCGGAGCGCTCCTTGGTGCGCACCAGGGCGCGCAACCCAGCCGAGGTGCCCACCCCGGCGAAGGTGCACGCGAGGTGCGTACCCGGGGCAAACCGGGCTCCGACTTCGTGCACGCCGCACCTTGGAGCACACTTCGGAGCGCTCCTTGGTGCGCACCATGGTGCCCACCAGGCCGCGCAACCCAGCCAAGGTGTGCGCACCAAGGTGCACGCGAGGTGCGCACCCGGGGCAAACCGGGGTCCGACTTCGTGCACGCCGCACCTTGGAGCACACATCGGGGCGCTCCCGGGTTCGCACCGGCGTTGCGCACCGTGGTGGGCACCTCGGAGCACACCAAGGTGGGCAGCGAGGTGCGCACCTTTGATGCGATGCCTTCACTAATTTCCATAAAAGGCAAAAAAAAAACGAGATTTTAAAATTTCCGTTTTGAAAGATAGTGAGAAAAAGGGAATGCTGGTGCCATCTTGAGCCCGCCCTGGTGCGCAGCCCAGCCAAGGTGTGCGCACCAAGGTGCCCACCCTGGCGAAGGTGCGCGCCCGGGCAATTAACCCAACTTCCAACTTCGCGCGCGCCAGGGTGGGAGCGCACCCAACAACCGGGCCTGGGAAGAGCCAATGCGAGAAACCCCACCAAACGCTCTGACAAAAAAAGAGGGGGCGCTCCAGTAACCCCGCTTCGGAGCGCACCCTGGGCAAACCCAGCCAAGGTGCCCACCCCGGCCAAGGTGCAGGCGAGGTGCGCACCCGGGGCAAACCGGGCTCCGACAACGTGCACGCCGCACCTTGGAGCACACTTCGTAGCGCTCCCGGGTGCGCACCTCAGAGCACACCAAGGTGGGCAGCGAGGTGCGCACCTTTGATGCGCTGCCTTCACTAATTTCCAGAAAAGGCAAAAAAAAAAGGAGATTTTAAAATTTCCGTTTTGAAAGATAGTGAAAAAAACGGAACGCGCGTGCCATCTTGAGCCCGCCCTGGTGCGCAGCCCAGGTAAGGTGCCCACCCTGGCAAAGGTGCGCACCCGGGCAATTAACCCTACTTCCGACTTCGTGCGCGCCAGGGTGGCAACCGGGCCTCGGAAGAGCCAATGCGAGAAACCCCACCAAACGCTCCGACAAAAAAAGAGGCGGCGCTCCAATAACCCCGCTTCGGAGCGCAGCCGGGGCAAACCCAGCCAAGGTGCCCACCCCGACGAAGGTGCACGCGAGGTGCGCACCCGGGGCAAACCGGGCTCCGACAACGTGCACGCAGCACCTTGGAGCACACTTCGAAGCACTCCCGGGTGCCCACCGGCGTTGCGCACCGTGGTGGGCAGCGAGGTGCGCACCTTTGATGCGCTGCCTTCACTAATTTCCAGAAAAAGGCAAAAAAAAATGAGATTTTAAAATTTCCGTTTTGAAAGATAGTGAAAAAAAAGGAACGCGGGTGCCATCTTGAGCCCGCCCTGGTGCGCAGCCCAGGCAAGGCATGCGCACCAAGGTGCCCACCCGAGGTGCACACCCGGGGCAAACCGGGCTCCGACTTCGTGCAGGCCGCACCTTGGAGCACACTTCGGAGCGCTCCTTGGTGCGCACCATGGTGCCCACCAGGGCGCGCAACCCAGCCAAGGTCTGCACACCAAGGTGCCCACCCCGGCGAAGGTGCACGCGAGGTGCGCACCCGGGGCAAACCGGGCTCCGACTTCGTGCACGCCATGGTGCCCACCGCGGCGAAGGTGCACGCGAGGTGCGCACCCGGGGCAAACCGGGCTCCGACTTCGTGCACGCCGCACCTTGGAGCACACTTCGGAGCGCTCCTTGGTGCGCACCATGGTGCCCACCAGGGCGCGCAACCCAGCCAAGGTGTGCGCACCAAGGTGCACGCGAGGTGCGCACCCGGGGCAAACCGGGGTCCGACTTCGTGCACGCCGCACCTTGGAGCACACATCGGAGCGCTCCCAGGTTCGCACCAGCGTTGCGCACCTTTGATGCGCTGCCTTCACTAATTTCCAGAAAAGGCAAAAAAAAACGATATTTTAAAATTTCCGTTCTGAAAGATAGTGAAAAAAACGGAACGCGGGTGCCATCTTGAGCCCTTCCTGGTGCGCAGCCCAGGCAAGTTGTGCGCACCAAGGTGCCCACCCTGGCGGAGGTGCGCGCCCGGGGCAAACCGGGCTCCGACTTCGTGCACTGCATGGTGCCCACCAAGGCGCGCAACCCAGCCAAGGTGCCCACCGCAGCGAAGGTGCACGCGAGGTGCACACCCGGGGCAAACCGGGCTCCGACTTCGTGCACGCCGCACCTTGGAGCACACTTCAGAGCGCTCCTTGGTGCGCACCAGGGCGCGCAACCCAGCCGAGGTGCCCACCCCGGCGAAGGTGCACGCGAGGTGCGCACCCGGGGCAAACCGGGCTCCGACTTCGTGCACGCCATGGTGCCCACCGCGGCGAAGGTGCGCACCCGGGGCAAACCGGGCTCCGACTTCGTGCACGCCGCACCTTGGAGCACACTTCGGAGCGCTCCTTGGTGCGCACCATGGTGCCCACCAGGCCGCGCAACCCAGCCAAGGTGTGCGCACCAAGGTGCACGCGAGGTGCGCACCCGGGGCAAACCGGGGTCCGACTTCGTGCACGCCGCACCTTGGAGCACACATCGGGGCGCTCCCGGGTTCGCACCGGCGTTGCGCACCGTGGTGGGCACCTCGGAGCACACCAAGGTGGGCAGCGAGGTGCGCACCTTTGATGCGATGCCTTCACTAATTTCCATAAAAGGCAAAAAAAAAATGAGATTTTAAAATTTCCGTTTTGAAAGATAGTGAGAAAAAGGGAATGCTGGTGCCATCTTGAGCCCGCCCTGGTGCGCAGCCCAGCCAAGGTTTGCGCACCAAGGTGCCCACCCTGGCGAAGGTGCGCGCCCGGGCAATTAACCCAACTTCCAACTTCGCGCGCGCCAGGGTGGGAGCGCACCCAACAACCGGGCCTGGGAAGAGCCAATGCGAGAAACCCCACCAAACTCTCTGACAAAAAAAGAGGGGGCGCTCCAGTAACCCCGCTTCGGAGCGCACCCTGGGCAAACCCAGCCAAGGTGCCCACCCCGGCCAAGGTGCAGGCGAGGTGCGCACCCGGGGCAAACCGGGCTCCGACAACGTGCACGCCGCACCTTGGAGCACACTTCGTAGCGCTCCCGGGTGCGCACCTCAGAGCACACCAAGGTGGGCAGCGAGGTGCGCACCTTTGATGCGCTGCCTTCACTAATTTCCAGAAAAGGCAAAAAAAAAAGGAGATTTTAAAATTTCCGTTTTGAAAGATAGTGAAAAAAACGGAACGCGCGTGCCATCTTGAGCCCGCCCTGGTGCGCAGCCCAGGTAAGGTGCCACCCTGGCAAAGGTGCGCACCCGGGCAATTAACCCTACTTCCGACTTCGTGCGCGCCAGGGTGGCAACCGGGCCTCGGAAGAGCCAATGCGAGAAACCCCACCAAACGCTCCGACAAAAAAAGAGGCGGCGCTCCAATAACCCCGCTTCGGAGCGCAGCCGGGGCAAACCAAGCCAAGGTGCCCACCCCGACGAAGGTGCACGCGAGGTGCGCACCCGGGGCAAACCGGGCTCCGACAACGTGCACGCAGCACCTTGGAGCACACTTCGAAGCACTCCCGGGTGCCCACCGGCGTTGCGCACCGTGGTGGGCAGCGAGGTGCGCACCTTTGATGCGCTGCCTTCACTAATTTCCAGAAAAAGGCAAAAAAAAATGAGATTTTAAAATTTCCGTTTTGAAAGATAGTGAAAAAAAAGGAACGCGGGTGCCATCTTGAGCCCGCCCTGGTGCGCAGCCCAGGCAAGGCATGCGCACCAAGGTGCCCACCCGAGGTGCACACCCGGGGCAAACCGGGCTCCGACTTCGTGCAGGCCGCACCTTGGAGCACACTTCGGAGCGCTCCTTGGTGCGCACCATGGTGCCCACCAGGGCGCACCCGGGGCAAACCGGGCTCCGACTTCGTGCACGCCGCACCTTGGAGCACACATCGGAGCGCTCCCAGGTTCGCACCAGCGTTGCGCACCTTTGATGCGCTGCCTTCACTAATTTCCAGAAAAGGCAAAAAAAAAACGATATTTTAAAATTTCCGTTCTGAAAGATAGTGAAAAAAACGGAACGCGGGTGCCATCTTGAGCCCTTCCTGGTGCGCAGCCCAGGCAAGTTGTGCGCACCAAGGTGCCCACCCTGGCGGAGGTGCGCGCCCGGGGCAAACCGGGCTCCGACTTCGTGCACTGCATGGTGCCCACCAAGGCGCGCAACCCAGCCAAGGTGCCCACCGCAGCGAAGGTGCACGCGAGGTGCGCACCCGAGGTGCACACCCGGGGCAAACCGGGCTCCGACTTCGTGCACGCCGCACCTTGGAGCACACTTCAGAGCGCTCCTTGGTACGCACCAGGGCGCGCAACCCAGCCAAGGTGCTCACCCCGGCGAAGGTGCACGCGAGGTGCGCACCCGGGGCAAACCGGGCTCGGACTTCGTGCACGCCGCACCTTGGAGCACACATCGGAGCGCTCCCGGGTTCGCACCAGCATTGCGCACCTTTGATGCGCTGCCTTCACTAATTTCCAGAAAAGGCAAAAAAAAGAAAAAAATGAGATTTTAAAATTTCCGTTTTGAAAGATAGTGAAAAAAACGGAACGCGGGTGCCATCTTGAGCCCGCCCTGGTGTGCAGCCCAGGCAAGTTGTGCGCACCAAGGCACCCACCCTGGCCAAGGTGGGTCACGGGGTGGGTCCTAGGGTGGGTAACGGGGTGGGTACTAAGGTGCGTGCCAAGGTGGGTCATAGGGTGGGTGCCAAGGTGGGCACCAGGGTGGGTGTGCACCAACCCTAGCCAGGGTAGGTCACGGGGTGGTTGTCGGGGTGGGCGTCAAGGAGCCAAGGTGGGTGGCAAGTAGCCAAGTTGCGTGCCAAGGTGGGTGTCGGGGTGGGTGCCAAGGATCCAAGGTGGGTGCCAAGGAACCAAGGTGGGTGTCTGGGTGGGTGCCGAGGTGGGAGCCAGGGTGGGTCCCAAGGTGAGTGCAAAGGTGGGTGCCAGGGTCAAGGTGAGTGCCAATGTGGGTTCCAAGGTGCCAGGGTCAGGGTGAGTGCCAATGTGGGTTCAAAGGTGCTAAGTTGGGTGCGAGGTTGGGTGCGAGGGTGGGTGGGTGCCAAGGTGTGCTAGGTGGAAGCCCGGGTGGGTCGGCATCCCATGGGTGTCGAGTTGGGTGCCTGATGGGTGCTTCTTGTCAAGTTTTAGTCGTCGGGACTCATTTCGAGCCTTAGAGGTCGTTTCTTGTCCGGTTGCCCTGTCTTCGACCTGGGAACCCAATTTTGGTCCTCGGGTCCCATTTTTTTTTGTCTCGCATCCCACTTTTGGCCTGTGGCCTTTTCGGGGTCGATTCTCGTTTTGGGCATCAGAGCATGTTTCTTCTCCTAAAACCCAATATTTGTTTATTAAGTCTCGGAACACATTTTTGTTCTCGTGGACCCATCATGGGTCTTGGAACGCATTTGTGGTCCTTGGGTCCCATTTTGCATCCCGAAACTTGTGTTTTGGTGCTTGATCCCTATTTTGGGTGCCCACCTTGCACCAAGTGCGCACCCGGGGCAAACCGAGCGCCTTGGTGCACCGGGGCAAGATCGAGCGTGCACCCGAGGCGCCCCGAACATGCACCAAGGTGCACTCGGCCCACATGTGAGCGCAGGTCGTTGCGCCCGAGGTGGTGTGTGGGCACCGCGTTGCAGACGGGACACTGCACGCACACGACGCCCCCTCCAGGTGCACGCACGTAGGCCGGGCCGGGTGCACACCCGACGCCCTAGCAAGGTGCGCGCACCCGGGCAGGGCTCACACTTGGCGAACGGGGCGCACTTCGCGAGGGAGGGTGTGCACCTCGACGGGGGTGGGTGGCCGGGGTGGATTCGCACGTGGGTCGCGGTTTGCTAAGTACACACTGCGACAAGCTCATAACGGGTGCGATCATACCAGCGTTAGTGCACCGGATCCCATCAGAACTCCGCAGTTAAGCGCGCTTGGGCCGGAGTAGTACTGGGATGGGTGACCTCCCGGGAAGTCCCGGTGTTGCACCCTTTTTTAGTTTTTCGCCGGGCGTCGCAATGCTATTTGAATAAACCTTTTGCCCGTTTGCGTTCTCGTCGGGGCCGGGCCGGGCCGGGGTGCGCTGCCCGCACTACCGCGCGCGCGGGGGCGACACCGAGCGCGCACCCGAGGCGCCCCGAGCACACAGGCCACGGTGCAACCCGGGCGTTGTGCGCGCACCCCGGTGCGCCCGAGGTGCTGCGCGCGCACCCAGGTGAAATCGGTGTGCACCTCGGCCAGTGCGCGCTCGGTCGAGTCGCGCACGTTGGCCAAGGTGCACGGTGATGTTTCTTACTCTAAGGTTCCGCACCAGACGCCCGGGACAGGTGAGCGAAGCTGGGCGGGGCCGGGTGCGCGGCCGGGGCAGGTGCACGCAGCTGGAGAGAGCTTTGGAGCACACTTCGGAGCGCACCAATGATGCGCTCCATTCAAAAGTTTCCTGAAAAGGCAAAAAAAGTTGAGATTATAGAATTTCCCACTTGAGAGATTGTAAAAAAAAAAAATTTAAAATGAAGGAAACGCGGGTGCCAAGGTGTGCGCAGCCCAGCCAAGGTGTGCGCACCAAGGCGCCCACCCTGGCGAAGGTGCACGCAAGGTGCGCACCCGAGGCAAACCGGACAATTAACCCAACTTTCGACTTCGCGCGCACCTTGGAGCGCACTTCGGAGCGCTCCTTGGTGCGCACCAATCTTGGGCACCTCGGAGTGCACCATGGCGCCCACCAAGGTGCGCACCCGGGGCAAACCGAGCTCCGACTTCGTGCGCACCTTGGAGCGCACGAAAGGTGCGCACCATGGCGCCCACCAAGGTGCGCAGCCCAGCCAAGGCGTGCGCATCAAGGTGCGCACCCTGGCGAAGGTGCGCACCCGGGGCAAACCGAGCTCCGACTTCGTGCGCACCTTGGAGCGCACAAAAGGTGCGCAACCCAGCCAAGGTGTGCGCACCCCGGTCAAACCGAGCTCCGAATCGTGCGCACCAGAGGTGCACGCCATCGTGCGCACCTTGGAGCACACTTCGGAGCCCTCCTTGGTGCGCGCCGATGTTGCGCACCTCGGAGCGCACCCGGGGAAAACAATGCAATTAACCCGACTTTCGACTTCGTGGGCACCTCGGAGCGCTCTCGGGTTCGCACCTCGGAGCACACCGAGGTGCGCACCTTTGATGCGCTGCCTTCACCAATTTCCAGAAAAGGCAAGAAAACATTGAGAAGGTGTGCGCACCGAGGTGCCCACCCTGGCGAAGGTGCACGCGAGGTGCGCACCCGGGGCAAACCGGGCTCCGACTTCGTGCACGCCGCACCTTGGAGCACACTTCGGAGCGCTCCTTGGTGCGCACCAGGGCGCGCAACCCAGCCGAGGTGCCCACCCCGGCGAAGGTGCACGCGAGGTGCGCACCCGGGGCAAACCGGGCTCCGACTTCGTGCACGCCATGGTGCCCACCGCGGCGAAGGTGCACGCGAGGTGCGCACCCGGGGCAAACCGGGCTCCGACTTCGTGCACGCCGCACCTTGGAGCACACTTCGGAGCGCTCCTTGGTGCGCACCATGGTGCCCACCAGGGCGCGCAACCCCGCCGAAGGTGCACGCGAGGTGCGCACCCGGGGCAAACCGGGCTCCGACTTCGTGCACGCCGCACCTTGGAGCACACTTCGGAGCGCTCCTTGGTGCGCACCATGGTGCCCACCAGGGCGCGCAACCCCGCCGAAGGTGCACGCGAGGTGCGCACCCGGGGCAAACCGGGCTCCGACTTCGTGCACGCCATGGTGCGCACCGCGGCGAAGGTGCGCACCCGGGGCAAACCGGGCTCCGACTTCGTGCACGCCGCACCTTGGAGCACACTTCGGAGCGCTCCTTGGTGCGCACCAGGGCGCGCAACCCAGCCGAGGTGCCCACCCCGGCGAAGGTGCACGCGAGGTGCGTACCCGGGGCAAACCGGGCTCCGACTTCGTGCACGCCGCACCTTGGAGCACACTTCGGAGCGCTCCTTGGTGCGCACCATGGTGCCCACCAGGCCGCGCAACCCAGCCAAGGTGTGCGCACCAAGGTGCACGCG
Source organism: Cryptomeria japonica (assembly GCF_030272615.1). NCBI lineage: Eukaryota > Viridiplantae > Streptophyta > Pinopsida > Cupressales > Cupressaceae > Cryptomeria > Cryptomeria japonica. The sequence goes on along the minus strand of NW_026729713.1, from coordinate 33,037 downwards.
AGGTGCGCACCCGGGGCAAACCGGGGTCCGACTTCGTGCACGCCGCACCTTGGAGCACACATCGGGGCGCTCCCGGGTTCGCACCGGCGTTGCGCACCGTGGTGGGCACCTCGGAGCACACCAAGGTGGGCAGCGAGGTGCGCACCTTTGATGCGATGCCTTCACTAATTTCCATAAAAGGCAAAAAAAAAACGAGATTTTAAAATTTCCGTTTTGAAAGATAGTGAGAAAAAGGGAATGCTGGTGCCATCTTGAGCCCGCCCTGGTGCGCAGCCCAGCCAAGGTGTGCGCACCAAGGTGCCCACCCTGGCGAAGGTGCGCGCCCGGGCAATTAACCCAACTTCCAACTTCGCGCGCGCCAGGGTGGGAGCGCACCCAACAACCGGGCCTGGGAAGAGCCAATGCGAGAAACCCCACCAAACGCTCTGACAAAAAAAGAGGGGGCGCTCCAGTAACCCCGCTTCGGAGCGCACCCTGGGCAAACCCAGCCAAGGTGCCCACCCCGGCCAAGGTGCAGGCGAGGTGCGCACCCGGGGC
>NW_026729713.1:0-20000 GCF_030272615.1 Cryptomeria japonica | reverse complement strand
AAGGCCCCAACGGCTAGACGGAAGAGGCTTCAGGGCCGCCTAGGAATGGTCCAAGCATCGGACACGCTTGGGGCGACTACCAGTGACAGCCCCCTATCCCGCGATGCGTCCGATACGAAGATGGTTCCAAGGCGGCCGAGGAGCCTCACCGCATAGCAATCGGGGTGCGAGGTGGGGGATGCGGCGAGATGGCCCCAACGGCTAGACGGAAGAGGCCACAGGGCCGCGTCGGAATAGTCCAAGCATCGGACGCGCTTGGGGCGACTACCAGTGACAACCCCTTATCCCGCGATGCGTCCGATACGAAGATAGTTCCAAGGCGGCCGAGGAGCCTCACCGCATAGCAATCGGGGTGCGAGGTGGGGGATGCGGCGAGATGGCCCCAACGGCTAGACGGAAGAGGCTGCAGGGCCGCCTCGGAATAGTCCAAGCATCGGACGCGCTTGGGGCCACTACCAGTGACAACCCCTTATCCCGCGATGCGTCCGATACGAAGATAGTTCCAAGGCGGCCGAAGAGCCTCACCGCATAGCAATCGGGGTGCGAGGTGGGGGATGCGGCGAGATGGCCCCAACGGCTAGACGGAAGAGGCCACAGGGCCGCCTCGGAATAGTCCAAGCATCGGACGCGCTTGGGGCGACTACCAGTGACAACCCCTTATCCCGCGATGCGTCCGATACGAAGATAGTTCCCAGGCGGCCGAGGAGCCTCACCGCATAGCAATCGGGGTGCGAGGCGAGGGATGCGGCGAGATGGCCCCAAAGGCTAGACGGAAGAGGCTGCAGGGCTGCCTCGGAATAGTCCAAGCATCGGACGCGCTTGGGGCGACTACCACTGCCAACCCCTTATCCCGCGATGCGTCCGATACACAGATAGTTCCGAGGCGGCCGAGGAGGTGGGGGATGCAGCGAGATGGCCCCAACGGCTAGACGGAAGAGGCTGCAGGGCCGCCTCGGAATAGTCCAAGCATCGGACGCGCTTGGGGCGACTACCAGTGACAACCCCTTATCCCGCGATGCGTCCGATACACAGATAGTTCCGAGGCGGCCAAGGAGCCTCACCGCATAGCAATCGTGGTGCGAGGTGGGGGATGCGGCGAGATGGCCCCAACGGCTAGACGGAAGAGGCTGCAGGGCCGCCTCGGAATGGTCCAAGCATCGGATGCGCTTGGGGCGACTACCACTGCCAACCCCTTATCCCGCGATGCGTCCGATACACAGATAGTTCCAAGGCGGCCGAGGAGCCTCACAGCATAGCAATCAGGGTGCGAGGCGAGGGATGCGGCGAGAAAGCCCCAACGGCTAGAGGGAAGAGGCTTCAGGTCCGCCTCGGAATGGTCCAAGCATCGGACGCGCTTGGGGCGACTACCAGTGACAACCCCTTATCCCGCGACGCGTCCGATACACAGATAGTTCCAAGGCGGCCGAGGAGCCTCACCGCATAGCAATCGGGGTGCGAGGCGAGGGATGCGGCGAGAAGGACCCAACGGCTACACGGAAGAGGCTTCGGGGCCGCCTCGGAATGGTCCAAGCATCGGACGCGCTTGGGGCGACTACCAGTGACAACCCCTTATCCCGCGACGCGTCCGATACACAGATAGTTCCAAGGCGGCCGAGGAGCCTCACCGCATAGCAATCGGGGTGCGAGGCGAGGGATGCGGCGAGAACGACCCAACGGCTACACGGAAGAGGCTTCGGGGCCGCCTCGGAATGGTCCAAGCATCGGACGCGCTTGGGGCGACTACCAGTGACAACCCCTTATCCCGCGACGCGTCCGATACACAGATAGTTCCAAGGCGGCCGAGGAGCCTCACCGCATAGCAATCGGGGTGCGAGGCGAGGGATGCGGCGAGAAGGACCCAACGGCTAGACGGAAGAGGCTTCGGGTCCGCCTCGGAATGGTCCAAGCATCGGACGCGCTTGGGGCGACTACCAGTGACAACCCCTTATCCCGCGACGCGTCCGATACACAGATAGTTCCAAGGCGGCCGAGGAGCCTCACCGCATAGCAATCGGGGTGCGAGGCGAGGGATGCGGCGAGAAGGACCCAACGGCTAGACGGAAGAGGCTTCGGGTCCGCCTCGGAATGGTCCAAGCATCGGACGCGCTTGGGGCGACTACCAGTGACAACCCCTTATCCCGCGACGCGTCCGATACACAGATAGTTCCAAGGCGGCCGAGGAGCCTCACCGCATAGCAATCGGGGTGCGAGGCGAGGGATGCGGCGAGAAGGACCCAACGGCTAGACGGAAGAGGCTTCGGGTCCGCCTCGGAATGGTCCAAGCATCGGACGCGCTTGGGGCGACTACCAGTGACAACCCCTTATCCCGCGACGCGTCCGATACACAGATAGTTCCGAGGCGGCCGAGGAGCCTCACCGCATAGCAATCGGGGTGCGAGGCGAAGGATGCGGCGAGAAGGACCCAACGGCTAGACGGAAGAGGCTTCGGGTCCGCCTCGGAATGGTCCAAGCATCGGACGCGCTTGGGGCGACTACCAGTGACAACCCCTTATCCCGCGACGCGTCCGATACACAGATAGTTCCAAGGCGGCCGAGGAGCCTCACCGCATAGCAATCGGGGTGCGAGGCGAGGGATGCGGCGAGAAGGACCCAACGGCTAGACGGAAGAGGCTTCAGGGCCGCCTCGGAATGGTCCAAGCATCGAACGCGCTTGGGGCGACTACCAGTGACAACCCCTTATCCCGCGACGCGTCCGATACACAGATAGTTCCGAGGCGGCCGAGGAGCCTCACCGCATAGCAATCGGGGTGCGAGGCGAGGGATGCGGCGAGAAGGACCCAACGGCTAGACGGAAGAGGCTTCAGGGCCGCCTCGGAATGGTCCAAGCATCGGACGCGCTTGGGGCGACTACCAGTGACAACCCCTTATCCCGCGACGCGTCCGATACACAGATAGTTCCGAGGCGGCCGAGGAGCCTCACCGCATAGCAATCGGGGTGCGAGGCGAGGGATGCGGCGAGAAGGACCCAACGGCTAGACGGAAGAGGCTTCAGGGCCGCCTCGGAATGGTCCAAGCATCGGACGCGCTTGGGGCGACTACCAATGACAACCCCTTATCCCGCGACGCGTCCGATACACAGATAGTTCCGAGGCGGCCGAGGAGCCTCACCGCATAGCAATCGGGGTGCGAGGCGAGGGATGCGGCGAGAAGGACCCAACGGCTAGACGGAAGAGGCTTCAGGGCCGCCTCGGAATGGTCCAAGCATCGGACGCGCTTGGGGCGACTACCAGTGACAACCCCTTATCCCGCGACGCGTCCGATACACAGATAGTTCCGAGGCGGCCGAGGAGCCTCACCGCATAGCAATCGGGGTGCGAGGCGAGGGATGCGGCGAGAAGGACCCAACGGCTAGACGGAAGAGGCTTCAGGGCCGCCTCGGAATGGTCCAAGCATCGGACGCGCTTGGGGCGACTACCGTTGCCAACCCCTTATCCCGCGATGCGTCTGATACACAGATAGTTCCGAGGCGGCCGAGGAGCCTCACCGCATAGCAATAGGTTGCGAGGCAGATTATTGGGAAGGGAACCCCCTGGGATGCGGCTCAAGCAGTGCCCAAAGGGACTGGAATGCGGAATCACATCGAGAGACCCAAATGCTATACGAGGGCTCAAATCGAATTATCGATTTGGCCACGACATGGACGCATCGGAACGACTACCTTTGCCGAACCACTCGCAATTGCATCCATACCGAAACCAATAGACATTTCCGTTAGAGCCCTCGCATAGCATTCGGAATCTCGCATGCCCCTCTAAATCGACCAATGCTGCGCTCAATGAAAATCCGAGCGCTAACCACCGTTCGAGCGCCAGCATTGGTCGAGTTAGAGGGGCACGTGGGGAGAATGCTCCAGTCAACACCTCCCCTATATAAGTTATTTGTCCGATTCTCGCACAACCGTAGTCTGCCTCGTCGAATCAAACAACGGTCCCAGATTCCGACTTCCGTTCCGTAGAGACCCAAAAGCTAGATGGAGGCTCGCAAGAAGAGAGTCGGCGCATAGCAATCGGGTTTCTCGAACGTTTAGGGACCGAGCTCACTTGCGGATAGGGCAAAATCCGCCAAGCAACCCAAAAGCTAGACGGGGGCTCGAATCGAATCGCCTAGGCGGGCCACAACAACGACGTGTTGGATCGACTACCAGTGCCAAACCATTCAGCAAGACTAGTCTGTGTCGAGGCCGGATAGAGATTCTCAGAGAGCGCCCGCATAGCATTTAGGAGACCTGCCGCGTCCCTCACACTCGACAAATGGTGGTGCACGTTTATAAATCCGAGCGATCCCAACCCTTTCAAGCACCAACATCGGTCGAGATAGAGGGGCACGGAGGGGGCTGCGTGAGACAACACAGTCCCCTATATAAGTTATTTGTCCCGATTCTCACACATCCGGAAGAATGGTCATCAAATCGGACAACAGCCCAAACTTCCGACTTCCGTCCCAGAAAGCCCAAGAGCTATCTAAAACGTTCATGGCCGGAACTCGATCGCGGCTATACCAGTCCGCCAAGCAACCCAAAAGCTAGACTGGAGCTCTAGTCGAATCACCTCTGTGGCCATTGCAAGGACGTGTTGGAGCGACTACCATTGCCGAACCATTCCGCAGGTCGAGTCCATACCAAGGCCGCATAGAGATTCACGATGAGCTCCTGCATAGCAATCAGGAGACTTGCCGTGTCCATCACAATCGATAAATCCTGGTGCAAGATTTTTGCATCCGAGCGCTCCAACCAGTCGAGCACCAGCATCAATCGACATAAACGGGCACGGGGGGAGGATGCTCGAGAACACTACCTCCCCTATATAAGTTATTTGTCCGATTCTCAAGCAGCCGAAGTCTGGTCATCGAATCGGGTCAAAGACCACAACTTCCGACTTTACCCACAATGCAAGTCATCGAATCGAACATCGGCCCCCGAGTCGGACTCCATGCGTATGTCAGGTCATCGGACCCAAATTCCGCCTTCCTGCGCATGGCGGGCCATCAATATCAACTCGGTCATCGGACCCAAACTCCGCCTTTTTGCGTATGGCACGCCTTCAAATCGGTCATCGGACCCAAATTCCGCCTTCCTGTGCATGGCGGGCCATCAACATCAACTCGGTCATCGGACCCAAATTCCCGCCTTTCTGCGCATGGCACGCCATCAACTCGGTCATCGGACCCAAATTCCGCCTTCCTGCGCATGGCAGGTCATCGGACACAAATTCAGACCTCGCCAATATGCCTACGTATCGAATCGGTCATCGGACCCAACTTCCGACTTCATCCATACTGTAGGGTCTTTGAGGTTGGCGCGGTGCGCTCAACCCAGGGAGCGACCCATCGAAGCATACACCTCCCCTATATAAGCTATTTGTCCGATTCCCACACCTGTGTAGTTTGCACCTCTGACCAGGACATCGACCCCAACTTCCGAACTCGACTGCAACGACGGCACCAGCGCCTTGGTGCGCACCTTGCGACGCACAGTCCCAACATTCGCCTTCCTGCACATGGCAGGTCATCGGACCCAAATTCCGACCTCGCGAGTATGCCTACATATCGAATCGGTCATCGGACCCAACTTCCGACTTCATCCATACCGTAGGGTCTTTGAGGTTGGCGCGGTGCGCTCAACCCGGGGAGTCGACCCAACGAAGCATACACCTCCCCTATATAAGCTATTTGTCCGATTCCCACACCTGTGTAGTTTGCACCTCCGATCAAGACATCGACCCCAACTTCCGAACTCGCCTCCAACGACCGAACCAGCGCCTTGGTGCGCACCTTGCAACGCACAGTGCCAACATTCGCCTTCCTGCACGTGGCAGGTCATCGGACCCAAATTCCGACCTCGCGAGTATGCCTACATATCGAATCGGTCATCGGACCCAACTTCCGACTTCATCCATACCGTAGGGTCTTTTGAGGTTGGCGCGGTGCGCTCAACCCGGGGAGTCGACCCAACGAAGCATACACCTCCCCTATATAAGCTATTTGTCCGATTCCCACACCTGTGTAGCTTGCACCTCCGATCAGGACATCGACCCCAACTTCGAACTCGACTAAAAAGACCGCACCAGCGCCTTGGTGTGCACCTTGCAACGCACAGTGTCAACATTCGCCTTCCTGCACATGGCAGGTCATCGGACCCAAATTCCGACCTCATGAGCATACTACTAATCGAATCGGTCATCGACCCAACTTCCGACTTCATCCATACCGTAGGGTCTTTGAGGTTGGCGCGGTGCGCTCAACCTGGGGAGTCGACCCATCGAAGCATACACCTCCCCTATATAAGCTATTTGTCCGATTCCCGACACCTGTGTAGTTTGCACCTCCGCTCAGGACATCGACCCCAACTTCCGAACTCGCCTGCAACGACCGAACCAGCGCCTTGGTGCGCACCAAAAGTGCGCACTTTTGGAGGGCACTTTTGTGCGCTCCAAAGGTGCGCACTTTTGGAGGGCAACTTTTCTGCGCTCCAAAGGTGCGCACTTTTGGAGGGCACTTTTTGGAGGGCACTTTTCTGCGCTCCAAAGGTGCGCACTTTGGAGGGCACTTTTGGAGGGCACTTTTCTGCGCTCCAAAGGTGCGCACTTTTGGAGGGCACTTTTTGGAGGGCACTTTTCTGCGCTCCAAAGGTGCGCACTTTTGGAGGGCACTTTTTGGAGGGCACTTTTCTGCGCTCCAAAGGTGCGCACTTTTGGAGGGCACTTTTTGGAGGGCACTTTTCTGCGCTCCAAAGGTGCGCACTTTTGGAGGGCACTTTTTGGAGGGCACTTTCTGCGCTCCAAAGGTGCGCACTTTTGGAGGGCACTTTTTGGAGGGCACTTTTCTGCGCTCCAAAGGTGCGCACTTTTGGAGGGCACTTTTTGGAGGGCACTTTTCTGCGCTCCAAAGGTGCGCACTTTTGGAGGGCACTTTTGTGCACTCCAAAGGTGCGCACTTTTGGAGGGCACTTTTCCTGTGCTCCAAAGGTGCACACCTAGGTGAGCACCTTCGACCACACCTTGTAGCACACCAAACTCTGACTTTCGACTTCATCCGCAATGCAGGGTCTTTGAGGTTGGCGCAATGCGCACAACCAGGGGAGTCGACCCATCAAACCCAACACCTCCCCTATATAAGCTATTTGTCTGATTCTCATACATGCGTAGCCTGCAGGAGCAATTAGGACATCGACCCCAACTTTCGGCTTCTAAACGAAAACAAGGTCTTTGAGGTTGGTGTAATGCGAACAACTAGGGGAGTCAACCCATCAAACCCAACACCTCCCCTATATAAGCTATTTGTCTGATTCTCATACATGTGTAGTCTACAGGAGCAATTAGGACATCGACCCCAACTTTTGACTTCTTAACGAAAACAAGGTCTTTGAGGTTGACGTAATGCGCACAACCAGGGGAGTCGACCCATCAAACCCAACACCTCCCCTATATAAGCTATTTGTCCGATTCTCATACATGTGTAGCCTGCAGGAGCCATTAGGACATTGACCCCAACTTTTGACTTCTTAACGAAAACAAGGTCTTTGAGGTTGGCGTAATGCGCACAACCAAGGGAGTTGACCCATCAAACCCAACACCTCCCCTATATAAGCTATTTGTCTGATTCTCATACATGTGTAGCCTGCAACAACGATTAGGACATCCACCCCAACTTCTGAATTCGTCTGCGTTGACCGCACCAAAGGTGCACGCCTTGGTGCTCACCAAAATCCGACTTCCGACTTCTTCTGCTATGCGGGGTCTTTGAGGTTGGCGCAGTGCGCACAACCAGGGGAGTCAACCCACCGAATGCAACACCTCCCCTATATAAGCTATTTGTCTGATTCTCATACATGCGTAGACTGCAGCAATGATTAGGACATCCACCCCAACTTTTGACTTCTTAAACAAGACAGGGTCTTTGAAGTTGGTGCAGTGCACACAACCAGGGGAGTCGACCCATCAAACGCAACACCTCCCCTATATAAAGCTATTTGTCCGATTCTCATACGTGTAGTCTGCAGCAGCGATTAGGACATCGACCCCAACTTCCGAATTCGTTTGCATTGACCGCACCAAAGGTGCACGCCTTGGTGTGCACCCTGGAGTGCACTTTGGTGCTCACCTCGGTGCACACTTTGGTGTGCACCTCGGTGTGCACCAAAGGTGCGCACCTTGGAGCGCACCAAAGGTGTACACTTTGGAGCGCACCACATAGGGTCTTTGAGAGGTTGGCGCAGTGCGCACACCAAGGTGGGTGTTGAGGTGCGTGCCGAGGTGGGTGGGTGCTAGGGTGCGCTCCATGGATGGGTGCCAGGGTGGGTGCGTGCTAGGGTGGATTCCAAAGAGGGTCATAGGGTGGGTGCCAAGGTGGGTTGGTGATATAGTGGGTTCAAAGGTGGGTACTAGGGTGGGTTCCAAGGTGGGTCACAAGTTGCGGTGCCAGGATGCGTGGGTGTTAGGTTGGGTGCCAAGGTGGGCTCCTGCGTGGGTGGGTGCTAGGGTGGGTTTCAAGGTGGACGCGAGGGCGGGTGCCAAGGTGGGTAACAAGTTGGGTGTTAGGATGGGTGAGTGCTAGAGTGGGTGCCAAGGTGGGTGGGTGCTAAGGTGGATGCCAAGGTGGTTCACAGGGTGGGTGGGTTCTAGGGTGAGTTCCAAGGTGGGGTCACAGGTTCAGTGCTAGGGTGGGTGTCAAGGCGGGTGTCGAGGTGCCTGGGTGCTAGGGTGTGGATGCCAATGTGGGTCATAGGGTGGGTACTAGGGTGGGCTGCAATGTGGGTGCCAAGGTGGGTAACATGCTCGGTGGGTTCTAAATTGGGTGCCAGGGTGGGTGTGCACCCACCTTGCCCGAGGTGGGTGCCAAGGTGCCAGTGTGGGTGGGTGCTAAGGTGGATGCCAAGGTGGGTGAGAAGGTGGGTGATAGGTTGAGTGGTAGGATGGGTGGGTGCCAAGATGGGTCACAGGGTGGGTGCAAGGGTGGGTAGGTGCTAGGGTTGGTGTCAGGGTGGGTGGGTGCTAGGTTGGGTTCCAAGGTGGGTGCGAGGGTGAGTGTCAAGGTGGGTCACAGGTTAGGTGCTAGGATGGGTGAGTGCTAGGGTGCAAAGGTGCCAGGGTGGGTGCTAGGATGGGTCGATGCTAGGGTGAGTGGCAAGGTGGGTCCACAAGTGTCAAGGTGGGTGCCGAGGTGGGTGCCAAGTCGGCGACTGCTATGGTGGATGCCAAGGTGGGTCACGGGGTGGGTGCCAAGTTGCTAGGTTGGGTTCCAAGGTGGGTGCCAACGTGGGTGCTAGGGTGCGTGGGTTAAAGGGTGTGTCACAACGTGGGTGCCAGGATGGGTGCGCACCCACACTGGCCAAGACGGGTGCGGGTGCAAGGTTGGGTTCCAAGCCCGGTCACAGGCTGGGTGCTAGGATGGGTGGGTGCCAAGGTGGGCACCAGGGTGGGTGCACCCACCCTGGCCAAGGTGGGTCACGGGGTGGGTCCTAGGGTGGGTAACGGGGTGGGTACTAAGGTGCGTGCCAAGGTGGGTCATAGGGTGGGTGCCAAGGTGGGCACCAGGGTGGGTGTGCACCAACCCTAGCCAGGGTAGGTCACGGGGTGGTTGTCGGGGGGGCGTCAAGGAGCCAAGGTGGGTGGCAAGTAGCCAAGTTGCGTGCCAAGGTGGGTGTCGGGGTGGGTGCCAAGGATCCAAGGTGGGTGCCAAGGAACCAAGGTGGGTGTCTGGGTGGGTGCCGAGGTGGGAGCCAGGGTGGGTCCCAAGGTGAGTGCAAAGGTGGGTGCCAGGGTCAAGGTGAGTGCCAATGTGGGTTCCAAGGTGCCAGGGTCAGGGTGAGTGCCAATGTGGGTTCAAAGGTGCTAAGTTGGGTGCGAGGTTGGGTGCGAGGGTGGGTGGGTGCCAAGGTGTGCTAGGTGGAAGCCCGGGTGGGTCGGCATCCCATGGGTGTCGAGTTGGGTGCCTGATGGGTGCTTCTTGTCAAGTTTTAGTCGTCGGGACTCATTTCGAGCCTTAGAGGTCGTTTCTTGTCCGGTTGCCCTGTCTTCGACCTGGGAACCCAATTTTGGTCCTCGGGTCCCATTTTTTTTTGTCTCGCATCCCACTTTTGGCCTGTGGCCTTTTCGGGGTCGATTCTCGTTTTGGGCATCAGAGCATGTTTCTTCTCCTAAAACCCAATATTTGTTTATTAAGTCTCGGAACACATTTTTGTTCTCGTGGACCCATCATGGGTCTTGGAACGCATTTGTGGTCCTTGGGTCCCATTTTGCATCCCGAAACTTGTGTTTTGGTGCTTGATCCCTATTTTGGGTGCCCACCTTGCACCAAGTGCGCACCCGGGGCAAACCGAGCGCCTTGGTGCACCGGGGCAAGATCGAGCGTGCACCCGAGGCGCCCCGAACATGCACCAAGGTGCACTCGGCCCACATGTGAGCGCAGGTCGTTGCGCCCGAGGTGGTGTGTGGGCACCGCGTTGCAGACGGGACACTGCACGCACACGACGCCCCCTCCAGGTGCACGCACGTAGGCCGGGCCGGGTGCACACCCGACGCCCTAGCAAGGTGCGCGCACCCGGGCAGGGCTCACACTTGGCGAACGGGGCGCACTTCGCGAGGGAGGGTGTGCACCTCGACGGGGGTGGGTGGCCGGGGTGGATTCGCACGTGGGTCGCGGTTTGCTAAGTACACACTGCGACAAGCTCATAACGGGTGCGATCATACCAGCATTAGTGCACCGGATCCCATCAGAACTCCGCAGTTAAGCGCGCTTGGGCCGGAGTAGTACTGGGATGGGTGACCTCCCGGGAAGTCCCGGTGTTGCACCCTTTTTTAGTTTTTCGCCGGGCGTCGCAATGCTATTTGAATAAACCTTTTGCCCGTTTGCGTTCTCGTCGGGGCCGGGCCGGGCCGGGGTGCGCTGCCCGCACTACCGCGCGCGCGGGGGCGACACCGAGCGCGCACCCGAGGCGCCCCGAGCACACAGGCCACGGTGCAACCCGGGCGTTGTGCGCGCACCCCGGTGCGCCCGAGGTGCTGCGCGCGCACCCAGGTGAAATCGGTGTGCACCTCGGCCAGTGCGCGCTCGGTCGAGTCGCGCACGTTGGCCAAGGTGCACGGTGATGTTTCTTACTCTAAGGTTCCGCACCAGACGCCCGGGACAGGTGAGCGAAGCTGGGCGGGGCCGGGTGCGCGGCCGGGGCAGGTGCACGCAGCTGGAGAGAGCTTTGGAGCACACTTCGGAGCGCACCAATGATGCGCTCCATTCAAAAGTTTCCTGAAAAGGCAAAAAAAGTTGAGATTATAGAATTTCCCACTTGAGAGATTGTAAAAAAAAAAAATTTAAAATGAAGGAAACGCGGGTGCCAAGGTGTGCGCAGCCCAGCCAAGGTGTGCGCACCAAGGCGCCCACCCTGGCGAAGGTGCACGCAAGGTGCGCACCCGAGGCAAACCGGACAATTAACCCAACTTTCGACTTCGCGCGCACCTTGGAGCGCACTTCGGAGCGCTCCTTGGTGCGCACCAATCTTGGGCACCTCGGAGTGCACCATGGCGCCCACCAAGGTGCGCACCCGGGGCAAACCGAGCTCCGACTTCGTGCGCACCTTGGAGCGCACGAAAGGTGCGCACCATGGCGCCCACCAAGGTGCGCAGCCCAGCCAAGGCGTGCGCATCAAGGTGCGCACCCTGGCGAAGGTGCGCACCCGGGGCAAACCGAGCTCCGACTTCGTGCGCACCTTGGAGCGCACAAAAGGTGCGCAACCCAGCCAAGGTGTGCGCACCCCGGTCAAACCGAGCTCCGAATCGTGCGCACCAGAGGTGCACGCCATCGTGCGCACCTTGGAGCACACTTCGGAGCCCTCCTTGGTGCGCGCCGATGTTGCGCACCTCGGAGCGCACCCGGGGAAAACAATGCAATTAACCCGACTTTCGACTTCGTGGGCACCTCGGAGCGCTCTCGGGTTCGCACCTCGGAGCACACCGAGGTGCGCACCTTTGATGCGCTGCCTTCACCAATTTCCAGAAAAGGCAAGAAAACATTGAGAAGGTGTGCGCACCGAGGTGCCCACCCTGGCGAAGGTGCACGCGAGGTGCGCACCCGGGGCAAACCGGGCTCCGACTTCGTGCACGCCGCACCTTGGAGCACACTTCGGAGCGCTCCTTGGTGCGCACCAGGGCGCGCAACCCAGCCGAGGTGCCCACCCCGGCGAAGGTGCACGCGAGGTGCGCACCCGGGGCAAACCGGGCTCCGACTTCGTGCACGCCATGGTGCCCACCGCGGCGAAGGTGCACGCGAGGTGCGCACCCGGGGCAAACCGGGCTCCGACTTCGTGCACGCCGCACCTTGGAGCACACTTCGGAGCGCTCCTTGGTGCGCACCATGGTGCCCACCAGGGCGCGCAACCCCGCCGAAGGTGCACGCGAGGTGCGCACCCGGGGCAAACCGGGCTCCGACTTCGTGCACGCCGCACCTTGGAGCACACTTCGGAGCGCTCCTTGGTGCGCACCATGGTGCCCACCAGGGCGCGCAACCCCGCCGAAGGTGCACGCGAGGTGCGCACCCGGGGCAAACCGGGCTCCGACTTCGTGCACGCCATGGTGCGCACCGCGGCGAAGGTGCGCACCCGGGGCAAACCGGGCTCCGACTTCGTGCACGCCGCACCTTGGAGCACACTTCGGAGCGCTCCTTGGTGCGCACCAGGGCGCGCAACCCAGCCGAGGTGCCCACCCCGGCGAAGGTGCACGCGAGGTGCGTACCCGGGGCAAACCGGGCTCCGACTTCGTGCACGCCGCACCTTGGAGCACACTTCGGAGCGCTCCTTGGTGCGCACCATGGTGCCCACCAGGCCGCGCAACCCAGCCAAGGTGTGCGCACCAAGGTGCACGCGAGGTGCGCACCCGGGGCAAACCGGGGTCCGACTTCGTGCACGCCGCACCTTGGAGCACACATCGGGGCGCTCCCGGGTTCGCACCGGCGTTGCGCACCGTGGTGGGCACCTCGGAGCACACCAAGGTGGGCAGCGAGGTGCGCACCTTTGATGCGATGCCTTCACTAATTTCCATAAAAGGCAAAAAAAAAACGAGATTTTAAAATTTCCGTTTTGAAAGATAGTGAGAAAAAGGGAATGCTGGTGCCATCTTGAGCCCGCCCTGGTGCGCAGCCCAGCCAAGGTGTGCGCACCAAGGTGCCCACCCTGGCGAAGGTGCGCGCCCGGGCAATTAACCCAACTTCCAACTTCGCGCGCGCCAGGGTGGGAGCGCACCCAACAACCGGGCCTGGGAAGAGCCAATGCGAGAAACCCCACCAAACGCTCTGACAAAAAAAGAGGGGGCGCTCCAGTAACCCCGCTTCGGAGCGCACCCTGGGCAAACCCAGCCAAGGTGCCCACCCCGGCCAAGGTGCAGGCGAGGTGCGCACCCGGGGCAAACCGGGCTCCGACAACGTGCACGCCGCACCTTGGAGCACACTTCGTAGCGCTCCCGGGTGCGCACCTCAGAGCACACCAAGGTGGGCAGCGAGGTGCGCACCTTTGATGCGCTGCCTTCACTAATTTCCAGAAAAGGCAAAAAAAAAAGGAGATTTTAAAATTTCCGTTTTGAAAGATAGTGAAAAAAACGGAACGCGCGTGCCATCTTGAGCCCGCCCTGGTGCGCAGCCCAGGTAAGGTGCCCACCCTGGCAAAGGTGCGCACCCGGGCAATTAACCCTACTTCCGACTTCGTGCGCGCCAGGGTGGCAACCGGGCCTCGGAAGAGCCAATGCGAGAAACCCCACCAAACGCTCCGACAAAAAAAGAGGCGGCGCTCCAATAACCCCGCTTCGGAGCGCAGCCGGGGCAAACCCAGCCAAGGTGCCCACCCCGACGAAGGTGCACGCGAGGTGCGCACCCGGGGCAAACCGGGCTCCGACAACGTGCACGCAGCACCTTGGAGCACACTTCGAAGCACTCCCGGGTGCCCACCGGCGTTGCGCACCGTGGTGGGCAGCGAGGTGCGCACCTTTGATGCGCTGCCTTCACTAATTTCCAGAAAAAGGCAAACAAAAATGAGATTTTAAAATTTCCGTTTTGAAAGATAGTGAAAAAAAAGGAACGCGGGTGCCATCTTGAGCCCGCCCTGGTGCGCAGCCCAGGCAAGGCATGCGCACCAAGGTGCCCACCCGAGGTGCACACGCGGGGCAAACCGGGCTCCGACTTCGTGCAGGCCGCACCTTGGAGCACACTTCGGAGCGCTCCTTGGTGCGCACCATGGTGCCCACCAGGGCGCGCAACCCAGCCAAGGTCTGCACACCAAGGTGCCCACCCCGGCGAAGGTGCACGCGAGGTGCGCACCCGGGGCAAACCGGGCTCCGACTTCGTGCACGCCATGGTGCCCACCGCGGCGAAGGTGCACGCGAGGTGCGCACCCGGGGCAAACCGGGCTCCGACTTCGTGCACGCCGCACCTTGGAGCACACTTCGGAGCGCTCCTTGGTGCGCACCATGGTGCCCACCAGGGCGCGCAACCCAGCCAAGGTGTGCGCACCAAGGTGCACGCGAGGTGCGCACCCGGGGCAAACCGGGGTCCGACTTCGTGCACGCCGCACCTTGGAGCACACATCGGAGCGCTCCCAGGTTCGCACCAGCGTTGCGCACCTTTGATGCGCTGCCTTCACTAATTTCCAGAAAAGGCAAAAAAAAATGATATTTTAAAATTTCCGTTCTGAAAGATAGTGAAAAAAAACGGAACGCGGGTGCCATCTTGAGCCCTTCCTGGTGCGCAGCCCAGGCAAGTTGTGCGCACCAAGGTGCCCACCCTGGCGGAGGTGCGCGCCCGGGGCAAACCGGGCTCCGACTTCGTGCACTGCATGGTGCCCACCAAGGCGCGCAACCCAGCCAAGGTGCCCACCGCAGCGAAGGTGCACGCGAGGTGCACACCCGGGGCAAACCGGGCTCCGACTTCGTGCACGCCGCACCTTGGAGCACACTTCAGAGCGCTCCTTGGTGCGCACCAGGGCGCGCAACCCAGCCGAGGTGCCCACCCCGGCGAAGGTGCACGCGAGGTGCGCACCCGGGGCAAACCGGGCTCCGACTTCGTGCACGCCATGGTGCCCACCGCGGCGAAGGTGCGCACCCGGGGCAAACCGGGCTCCGACTTCGTGCACGCCGCACCTTGGAGCACACTTCGGAGCGCTCCTTGGTGCGCACCATGGTGCCCACCAGGCCGCGCAACCCAGCCAAGGTGTGCGCACCAAGGTGCACGCGAGGTGCGCACCCGGGGCAAACCGGGGTCCGACTTCGTGCACGCCGCACCTTGGAGCACACATCGGGGCGCTCCCGGGTTCGCACCGGCGTTGCGCACCGTGGTGGGCACCTCGGAGCACACCAAGGTGGGCAGCGAGGTGCGCACCTTTGATGCGATGCCTTCACTAATTTCCATAAAAGGCAAAAAAAAAACGAGATTTTAAAATTTCCGTTTTGAAAGATAGTGAGAAAAAGGGAATGCTGGTGCCATCTTGAGCCCGCCCTGGTGCGCAGCCCAGCCAAGGTTTGCGCACCAAGGTGCCCACCCTGGCGAAGGTGCGCGCCCGGGCAATTAACCCAACTTCCAACTTCGCGCGCGCCAGGGTGGGAGCGCACCCAACAACCGGGCCTGGGAAGAGCCAATGCGAGAAACCCCACCAAACTCTCTGACAAAAAAAGAGGGGGCGCTCCAGTAACCCCGCTTCGGAGCGCACCCTGGGCAAACCCAGCCAAGGTGCCCACCCCGGCCAAGGTGCAGGCGAGGTGCGCACCCGGGGCAAACCGGGCTCCGACAACGTGCACGCCGCACCTTGGAGCACACTTCGTAGCGCTCCCGGGTGCGCACCTCAGAGCACACCAAGGTGGGCAGCGAGGTGCGCACCTTTGATGCGCTGCCTTCACTAATTTCCAGAAAAGGCAAAAAAAAAAGGAGATTTTAAAATTTCCGTTTTGAAAGATAGTGAAAAAAACGGAACGCGCGTGCCATCTTGAGCCCGCCCTGGTGCGCAGCCCAGGTAAGGTGCCACCCTGGCAAAGGTGCGCACCCGGGCAATTAACCCTACTTCCGACTTCGTGCGCGCCAGGGTGGCAACCGGGCCTCGGAAGAGCCAATGCGAGAAACCCCACCAAACGCTCCGACAAAAAAAGAGGCGGCGCTCCAATAACCCCGCTTCGGAGCGCAGCCGGGGCAAACCAAGCCAAGGTGCCCACCCCGACGAAGGTGCACGCGAGGTGCGCACCCGGGGCAAACCGGGCTCCGACAACGTGCACGCAGCACCTTGGAGCACACTTCGAAGCACTCCCGGGTGCCCACCGGCGTTGCGCACCGTGGTGGGCAGCGAGGTGCGCACCTTTGATGCGCTGCCTTCACTAATTTCCAGAAAAAGGCAAAAAAAAATGAGATTTTAAAATTTCCGTTTTGAAAGATAGTGAAAAAAAAGGAACGCGGGTGCCATCTTGAGCCCGCCCTGGTGCGCAGCCCAGGCAAGGCATGCGCACCAAGGTGCCCACCCGAGGTGCACACCCGGGGCAAACCGGGCTCCGACTTCGTGCAGGCCGCACCTTGGAGCACACTTCGGAGCGCTCCTTGGTGCGCACCATGGTGCCCACCAGGGCGCACCCGGGGCAAACCGGGCTCCGACTTCGTGCACGCCGCACCTTGGAGCACACATCGGAGCGCTCCCAGGTTCGCACCAGCGTTGCGCACCTTTGATGCGCTGCCTTCACTAATTTCCAGAAAAGGCAAAAAAAAAACGATATTTTAAAATTTCCGTTCTGAAAGATAGTGAAAAAAACGGAACGCGGGTGCCATCTTGAGCCCTTCCTGGTGCGCAGCCCAGGCAAGTTGTGCGCACCAAGGTGCCCACCCTGGCGGAGGTGCGCGCCCGGGGCAAACCGGGCTCCGACTTCGTGCACTGCATGGTGCCCACCAAGGCGCGCAACCCAGCCAAGGTGCCCACCGCAGCGAAGGTGCACGCGAGGTGCGCACCCGAGGTGCACACCCGGGGCAAACCGGGCTCCGACTTCGTGCACGCCGCACCTTGGAGCACACTTCAGAGCGCTCCTTGGTACGCACCAGGGCGCGCAACCCAGCCAAGGTGCTCACCCCGGCGAAGGTGCACGCGAGGTGCGCACCCGGGGCAAACCGGGCTCGGACTTCGTGCACGCCGCACCTTGGAGCACACATCGGAGCGCTCCCGGGTTCGCACCAGCATTGCGCACCTTTGATGCGCTGCCTTCACTAATTTCCAGAAAAGGCAAAAAAAAGAAAAAAATGAGATTTTAAAATTTCCGTTTTGAAAGATAGTGAAAAAAACGGAACCGGGTGCCATCTTGAGCCCGCCCTGGTGTGCAGCCCAGGCAAGTTGTGCGCACCAAGGCACCCACCCTGGCAAGGTGGGTCACGGGGTGGGTCCTAGGGTGGGTAACGGGGTGGGTACTAAGGTGCGTGCCAAGGTGGGTCATAGGGTGGGTGCCAAGGTGGGCACCAGGGTGGGTGTGCACCAACCCTAGCCAGGGTAGGTCACGGGGTGGTTGTCGGGGTGGGCGTCAAGGAGCCAAGGTGGGTGGCAAGTAGCCAAGTTGCGTGCCAAGGTGGGTGTCGGGGTGGGTGCCAAGGATCCAAGGTGGGTGCCAAGGAACCAAGGTGGGTGTCTGGGTGGGTGCCGAGGTGGGAGCCAGGGTGGGTCCCAAGGTGAGTGCAAAGGTGGGTGCCAGGGTCAAGGTGAGTGCCAATGTGGGTTCCAAGGTGCCAGGGTCAGGGTGAGTGCCAATGTGGGTTCAAAGGTGCTAAGTTGGGTGCGAGGTTGGGTGCGAGGGTGGGTGGGTGCCAAGGTGTGCTAGGTGGAAGCCCGGGTGGGTCGGCATCCCATGGGTGTCGAGTTGGGTGCCTGATGGGTGCTTCTTGTCAAGTTTTAGTCGTCGGGACTCATTTCGAGCCTTAGAGGTCGTTTCTTGTCCGGTTGCCCTGTCTTCGACCTGGGAACCCAATTTTGGTCCTCGGGTCCCATTTTTTTTTGTCTCGCATCCCACTTTTGGCCTGTGGCCTTTTCGGGGTCGATTCTCGTTTTGGGCATCAGAGCATGTTTCTTCTCCTAAAACCCAATATTTGTTTATTAAGTCTCGGAACACATTTTTGTTCTCGTGGACCCATCATGGGTCTTGGAACGCATTTGTGGTCCTTGGGTCCCATTTTGCATCCCGAAACTTGTGTTTTGGTGCTTGATCCCTATTTTGGGTGCCCACCTTGCACCAAGTGCGCACCCGGGGCAAACCGAGCGCCTTGGTGCACCGGGGCAAGATCGAGCGTGCACCCGAGGCGCCCCGAACATGCACCAAGGTGCACTCGGCCCACATGTGAGCGCAGGTCGTTGCGCCCGAGGTGGTGTGTGGGCACCGCGTTGCAGACGGGACACTGCACGCACACGACGCCCCCTCCAGGTGCACGCACGTAGGCCGGGCCGGGTGCACACCCGACGCCCTAGCAAGGTGCGCGCACCCGGGCAGGGCTCACACTTGGCGAACGGGGCGCACTTCGCGAGGGAGGGTGTGCACCTCGACGGGGGTGGGTGGCCGGGGTGGATTCGCACGTGGGTCGCGGTTTGCTAAGTACACACTGCGACAAGCTCATAACGGGTGCGATCATACCAGCATTAGTGCACCGGATCCCATCAGAACTCCGCAGTTAAGCGCGCTTGGGCCGGAGTAGTACTGGGATGGGTGACCTCCCGGGAAGTCCCGGTGTTGCACCCTTTTTTAGTTTTTCGCCGGGCGTCGCAATGCTATTTGAATAAACCTTTTGCCCGTTTGCGTTCTCGTCGGGGCCGGGCCGGGCCGGGGTGCGCTGCCCGCACTACCGCGCGCGCGGGGGGCGACACCGAGCGCGCACCCGAGGCGCCCCGAGCACACAGGCCACGGTGCAACCCGGGCGTTGTGCGCGCACCCCGGTGCGCCCGAGGTGCTGCGCGCGCACCCAGGTGAAATCGGTGTGCACCTCGGCCAGTGCGCGCTCGGTCGAGTCGCGCACGTTGGCCAAGGTGCACGGTGATGTTTCTTACTCTAAGGTTCCGCACCAGACGCCCGGGACAGGTGAGCGAAGCTGGGGCGGGGCCGGGTGCGCGGCCGGGGCAGGTGCACGCAGCTGGAGAGAGCTTTGGAGCACACTTCGGAGCGCACCAATGATGCGCTCCATTCAAAAGTTTCCTGAAAAGGCAAAAAAAGTTGAGATTATAGAATTTCCCACTTGAGAGATTGTAAAAAAAAAAAATTTAAAATGAAGGAAACGCGGGTGCCAAGGTGTGCGCAGCCCAGCCAAGGTGTGCGCACCAAGGCGCCCACCCTGGCGAAGGTGCACGCAAGGTGCGCACCCGAGGCAAACCGGACAATTAACCCAACTTTCGACTTCGCGCGCACCTTGGAGCGCACTTCGGAGCGCTCCTTGGTGCGCACCAATCTTGGGCACCTCGGAGTGCACCATGGCGCCCACCAAGGTGCGCACCCGGGGCAAACCGAGCTCCGACTTCGTGCGCACCTTGGAGCGCACGAAAGGTGCGCACCATGGCGCCCACCAAGGTGCGCAGCCGCAGCCAAGGCGTGCGCATCAAGGTGCGCACCCTGGCGAAGGTGCGCACCCGGGGCAAACCGAGCTCCGACTTCGTGCGCACCTTGGAGCGCACAAAAGGTGCGCAACCCAGCCAAGGTGTGCGCACCCCGGTCAAACCGAGCTCCGAATCGTGCGCACCAGAGGTGCACGCCATCGTGCGCACCTTGGAGCACACTTCGGAGCCCTCCTTGGTGCGCGCCGATGTTGCGCACCTCGGAGCGCACCCGGGGAAAACAATGCAATTAACCCGACTTTCGACTTCGTGGGCACCTCGGAGCGCTCTCGGGTTCGCACCTCGGAGCACACCGAGGTGCGCACCTTTGATGCGCTGCCTTCACCAATTTCCAGAAAAGGCAAGAAAACATTGAGAAGGTGTGCGCACCGAGGTGCCCACCCTGGCGAAGGTGCACGCGAGG
>NW_026729712.1:0-43000 GCF_030272615.1 Cryptomeria japonica | reverse complement strand
CGTTTCTCATGAAGAGAGAAAATAATCACATAAAATGCAAGAAAGAAAATAAGGTGACAAAAATCATGCATTAGGAAAAGAGAGAGAAAAGGTTTGATACCAGAGTTCACCAGACTCTAGCTACATCTTTGGATCCATAAATACACGTGATCAATGCCATTATTTTGATGCAAATGCTCTTACATTACCATGGTCTTTCAATAAGTTAGAATCTATTTCCAAAGAAGATTGTTACCATCAGGTTCATCCTTCTTCCACACTATCCTGACAAGACTTTTCTAGCATCCTGCCTAATCCTTTTGTCAGATTCACAATGCTAAGCAATGGAACTGCAACTCTCACTCTGAACAAGAGTACATAAGCAACAAGCCCTTACAAAATGACTTAAGAGTCATACAATATTGTCTAAGAGAGAAATCACTAAGTTTTTATCTCTTCCTATTGTTCTAAGAGACTACTCTGAATTTTCTATCTCCAAGAATGAATTTTCAAAAACCCTATCACAACAAAATCCTTCTTTACAATTCGTTCACAACCCCCTTGTTTGGCTTTATGCATTTGTTAGGTTGTTAATAACCATATATGGTTTTATTTTGTTATGATTCAAGCTTGAAATATTGTATAAAAAATACATCGCCCACATCAAATTTAAAATCATTTCACACTATGAAACGCTGATATGTTATTTTGGCAATCGGTGGGTCAGCGGTTCAACCCCCGCCAACCCCTATTTTAAAGCATTGCCAACCATAGGTCGTGCTTAAATCAAATTGACACCATATATAGGTAAAGGAATTGATAGTGATGGAACAGTAGGCTGGTTGCTTAGGAGGTTTGAGTTTAGGGTGTCAAATCCCCTAATAGTCTCGAGATCGACCTGGATCATTCCTCCCCACTGAGGAACTTTTGGACCTCCAAAAGGTTCTTAATCAGACACTAAGTGAGAAAATCACCTTCCTACTTGTCCAGTATCTATCCACTTTGTTTGTGCACCTGCTTCATTAAGAAGTTTTACAATGATTATAATAATTGCAAGCCTATTGGTACCCATTTGCATTTTCCCACATCCTTCTGTATTCACTACCCTAGATACTATCCATGTACAACATATTCACATCAATAACAAATACAAGGATATTAATGACAATGAGATAACAACACTTTTAATCCTCTTAGCAGGTTCCCATGACAAATTATCATGTTGCGGCGTTGATAATCTTTGTAACACATTATAGTTAGGCTTACATGCAACTACTTCATTTTTATGCTTCTGATCACATTCTTTTTCTGCCTTTACAAACATGAGTGAAGAATTTTGTCTCACATACATGAGCATCTTCACTTGCCCAATGTTCACCAATGGAGGATCAATTGCAATCTTCTTCTTGTCTTTCTTGAGATGAAGCTTCGGATGAGGTTTCAAATAGTTAGCTTCTTGATGTCTACCTTTGTTGCAATAAACACAAGGTATTTTCAACATCCAGCCTTTCTTGCCCTTCTCTTTCTTCTAAACTGGAGATGGGTCTTTATGCAGTGTCCCTTTCCTGGTTGACTTTACCTTCTTGTACAAATTCATTATTTTCCAACACTTGGAAACACTATGGTTATTTAACCCATAAAATATGCATGGTTTTATAAACCACCAAATTTCTATATTTTCAATCTTGTTGTAATCAAAAGGAAAATTGGAATAATCAAGCTTTTTATACCTTTGATGGCCACCATTGGTGCATGGATGCTGAGAAGAATCTATGTTTGTTCTTCTCTTAAACTTCTTGCATGTTTCACCACTGCCTGAAGGTGATGTGCTATTGCCTCTCTCACATTGTTCTTGAGATGATTATTCTTTTAGAGAATTCTTTGCATCCACGACCTTGGAGCATTCTCCTTCACCATACCCCAATCTTGCATAGAGAGGTCTAGCTTCCACCTTCACAGGTTCAACCATACCTTGTCGATAAATTCCAAGGCCCTTTCCTTTGTATCCCATCTTCCTTAACAACCTCAATCCAACACTTCGAGACTATTTTTGAGAATTAGCAAGAGAACAAGGAACAGAATGAGAAGAATGAGGAGCTTTCACTGCTCATTTGCATCTTAATCTCTCTTCGACAAGCCTTCCTTCTTTAAATTACCATTCCTCATACATCTCATCAACCTTGACCTTTATCACCATGAAAGATTCACAAAATTTTGCATCAAAGAAAAAAGGAAACCGATTTTCCTTTTGTGAAGACATCTCCTCATTCTTCTTGATTTTTCTCCAAGTATCCCACAACCTGCAACTTGTCAGACCGACTCTGATACCAAACTTGATCTATAAAATCCTTACTATGAATCAATTAACAATTATTAGATTCACCAAGATACAAATTTAATTCAAGATAGAAATTGGCGTTGCTTGTGAAAAGAGAAAATAATCACATAATATGTAGGAAAGAAAATAAGTTGACAAAATCATGCACCAGGAAAAGAGAGAGAAAATATTTGATAATGAAATTCACCAAACTCTGGCTACATCTCCAGACCGGTAGATAAGCATGATCAATGGAATTATTATGATGTAAATTCTTTTACATCACCATGGCCTTTCAGTAAGTTACAATCTGTTTCCAAGGAAGATTGCTACCATCAGGATCTTCCTACTTCCACATTGTCCCGACAAGAACTTTCTAGCATCCTACCCAATCCTTTTGTCACAATCATAATGCTAAGAAATGACAATGCGACTCTCACTCTCAACAAGAGTACATGAGCAACAAGCCATTACAAAATGACTTAAGAGTCATACAATATACTCTCAGAGAAATCATTGAGTTTTAATCTCTTCCTATTGTTCTGAAAGTGTACTCTAAATTCTCTATCTCTAGGAATGAATTTTAAAAAATCCTATCAACCCCTTTTATACATTACTTTTTCATATGGGACTAAAACCACCATAATTAATAAATTAACCCACTCACAACAAAACCCTTCTTTACAATTGGTTTACAACCCCCTTGTTTAGCTTTATGCATTTGTTAGACTCTAAAAAACCATATAGGGTTTTTTTTTGTAATGATGCAGGCTTGAAACATTCTATAAAAAATGCATTGCTCACATAAAATTTAAAATTATTTCATGGTACAATAGTGATATGTTATTTTGGTAATTGACGGGTCAGTGTTTCAACACCCACCGACCCCTATTTTAAATTATTGCAAACCATAGGTAGTGTTTAAATCAAACTGATGCCATATATAGGTAAAGGCATTGACATCGGTAGAACAATAAGTCAATTTTTTTAGAGGTTGGAGGTTAGGGGCTCAATTCCCCTAATAGACTTGAGATCCACTTGGATCATTCCTCCCCACTGAGGAACTTTTGGACCTCCAAAAGGTTCTTAATCACACGCTAAGTGAGAAAAATACTTTCCCACTTCTCGAGTATCCGTCCACCCTATTTGTGCTCTTTCTTCATCAAGAAGTCGTACAATTATTATAATAATTGAAAGCATATTGATACCCATTTGCATTTTCCCATATCCTTCTACATTCATTGCCTGAGCTACTATCCATGTACAACACATTAGCAGCAATAACAAATACAAGGATAGTAATGACAATGAGCTAACAACACTTTTAATCCACTTGATAGGCTCCCATGACAAATTCTCATGTTACGGTGTTTATGATCCCTGAAACACATGATAGTTAGGCTTACATGCAACTACTTCATTTTTATGCTTCATGTTACCTTATTTTTCCGCCTTTATAGACATGAGTGAAGAAGTTTAACTCACATACATGAGCTTCCTCACTTGACCAATGTTCACCAATGGAGAATCAATTGCAATCTTCTTCTTGTCTTTCTTGAGATGAAGGACAGGATGAAGCTTCCAATAGTTAGCTTCTTGATGCTCACCTAAGCACAAGGAATTTTCAATATCCATCCTTTCTTGCCTTTCTCTTTCTTCCAAACTGGAGATGATTCTTTATGTAGTGTCCCTTTCCTAATTTACGTTACCTTCCTATACAAAGCCATTCTTTTGCAACACTTGGAAACACTATGGTTATTCAACCCACAAAATTTCTATATCGTCATGCTTCTTATAATCAAAAGGAACATTGGAATAATCAAGCTTATTATACCTTTGATGGTCACCCTTGGTACATGCATGCCGAGAAGAATTTGTGTTTGTTCTTCTCTTAAACATATTACATGTGTCACCATTGCCTCAAGGTGATGTGACATTGCCTCTCTCAGATTGTTCTTGAGATGGTTCTTCTTTTGGACAATTATTTGCATCCATAGCCTTGGAGCATTATCATTCACCATACCCCAATCCTACATAGCGAGGTTTAGCTTCAACCTTCATAGGTTCAACCATACCTTGTCCATAAATTCCAAGGCCCCTTCCTTTGTAGCCCATCTTGGTTAACAACCTCAATCCACCACTTTGAGATTGTTTCTGAGAATCAACAAGAGAACAAGGAAGAGAATGAGAAGAATGAGAAGATTTCATTGAGTTTGCATATTCATCTTTCTTCGACAAGCCTTCCTTTTTAAATTTTCATTCCTCATACATATCATCAACCTTGACCTTCATCGCGATGAAAGCTTCACAATATTTTGATTCAAAGATGAAAGAAAACTGATTTTCCTTTTGTGAAGACATCTCACCTTACTTTGCTTGAATTTTCTCCAAGTATCCCACAACCCACAACTTGTCAGACTATCTCTTATACCAAACTTGATTTGTTAAATTCGTACTATGACTCACTTAACAATTGTTAGATTCACCAAGATACAAATTTAATTTAAGATCAAAGCTAACGTTGCTTGTGAAGAGAGCAAATAATCACATAAAATGCAAGAAAGAAAATAAGTTGACAAAATTCATACACTAGGAAAAAAGAGAGAAAAGATTTCATAACGGAGTTCACCAGACTCTGGCTACATCTTTGGATCCACAAATGCATGTGATCAATAACATTATTATGATGCAAATGCTCTTACATCACCATGGTCTTTCACTAAGTCACAATCTGTTTCTAAGGAAAATTGTTACCATCAGGCTCTTCCTGCTTCCACACTGTCATGACAAGAACTTTCTAGCATCCTGCCCAGTCCTTTTGTCATGTTCACAATGCTAAGAAATGAAACTGCAACTCTCACTCTCAAGAAGCCCTTACAAAATGACTTAAGGGTCATACAATATCCTCTCAAAGAAATCACTAAGTTTTTATCTCTTCTTGTTGTTCTGAGAGACTACTCTGAATTCCCTATCTCGAGGAATGAATTTTCAAAAATCCTATCACCCCATTTTATACATTATTTTTCCATATGAAGTTAAAACCACCATAATTATTAGAATAAATGCCCTCATAACAAAACCCTTCTTTACAATTTGTTTACAACCCCCTTGTTTGGCTTTATGTATTTGTTAGGTTTTTAATAACCATATAGGTTTTTTTGTTTGTTATGATTTGGGCTTGAAACATTGTATAAAAAATTAGTTATAAGGTTTTTTTATTAGATTGTTAATAACCATATAGGGTTTTTTTTTTTTGAAATATGTTAGTTTGGCAATTGGTGGGTCGGCAGTTCAACCCCCGCCGACCCCTATTTTAAAGCATTGCCAACCGTAGGTAGTGTTTAAATCAAACTGATGCCATATATAGGTAAAGGCGTTGACACCAGTGCAATAGTAGGCCGGCTCTTTCGGAGGCTGGAGGTTAGGGGGCAAATCCCCTAATAGACTCAAGATCCCTGTGTATTGAAATCTGTTTGGAGGTGGAGATTATTGCAAATTCAAGCTGATCCCTGAGAATGTTAGGCAATGGTATTCAGAATATGCAGATGAGCGGATTGGCAGTTTGAAGAACTACCGTAGGAAAGTGACAAGTTGATAAAGTAATGTGAGATCTGAGGAGATATTAGTATATATGAAAGGCCACAACATCATAGAAGGTGATTAGTTCAGTTGATAGATGAGTTCAATTATAGTTTATGCCAATTTCATTGCTATTCTCCCCTAACCGCACCAAAATAAAGCTATTTAAACTCAATTTGTTAGTGCTGAAGCGAGCAACACTTCTATTGCCAAATGATTATGTGATTGGATACATCAAATGAGAATTATGTATCAGACGTCTAAGCAAGGTATGAGTGTTATGAATTTTCACTATATTAGAAGACAAAAATAATGAATAGGTGGATTTTGGTAAAAGACATTGGCTACCAATACAGCTGGGTGAGACACTCGGAGCAGGTAATTTATTTGTTTAATAGCAATTTTAAAAGCAAAAGTTGCATAGAATTTTTAAGCGTAAGCAGTTATAAGGAGTTTTGTTTTGGTTGTTGAGTAATAGGGTTGTCTAAATGGAAAAATTAGTTATCATTTCTAAATCTGAAGGATATGACTTTCAAATATGGCAAATTAATTTTTTTTTTAATTGAAAAAGGTTTATGGGATATTGTAAGTGGAACTGTGAAAAAACTACAAAATGTAGATGAAGCAACAAAATAGATTGCTAAAGACCGTAGGGCTTATGCATCGATTGGTCTTGGCTTATCTGATGCATATTTGCATCGCATTGATCTAATGAAGACATGAAGGGAAATATGGGATGGGCTTAGTACTTTCTCGAGTTCATGGGCTTCAAGTGTTAAAATGCCCATAAAACAAAAATTGTTTGCGTTGAAGATGAAAGAGGGAGATAATATTCTTCAACACATAAGTACATTTTGTTCTCTCCTTGGTCAACTTGCAAGTGTAAACTCCAAAGTCAATAACGGTAATACCAAGGCAATCTTACTTGGTAGTATGCCTCCAAATTTTGATCATAATGTTTTCACTTTGAACAAAATTAATCCTAGTTTGTAAATTTTGATTTCTTCTTTGATTGATGAAGGAAGCAAAGTTAAAAATAGTCATTTAATTATTGAGGAAAGTGATTTTCTTGCTAAGAAGTCTAACATTTCAACAAGGAAAGAATTCAAATGTTATTATTTTCAGAAAATTGGACATGTATAGATGAATTGCACTTAGCGAGCCAAATATCTCATTGATGGGAAGTTGAAGAAAAATAAAGCTCATGCTATCACTAAAAGTGAAACACAATTTTGTGGTTTTGCGGTGCATACAAATGATTCATTTGATAATGATGACTCACCTCATGATGCCAAAATTGATCAAAGATTTACATTCTAGAGAACAGAGAAGATCCTATTGGCAGTTGGAGGCAATAGAGGTAGGAGGTTAGTTTTCATCCCAAGCTAGCTTCTTGCTTAGGGATGATTTATTGCAAGAGAAACATCCTATTTGTGTCCCTAATGAGAAAAAGGGGGCTTGGCATTATGTGTCCCTTCAAGAAACAAAGGGGGAAAGATTTCTTGTGGGTTCGCTTAGTGTATTCACATTTGATTAGTGATTTGTCAAGCACTTGATGAGATGTGGACTGTTAGAGGAAAGGTTTCTCACATGAAGACATTTAGTTGGTGATTTTTACAAGAGATGAGGGATTATTTCCAGAGCACTTGAGGAGATGTTAGACACACTTGAAGGAGATGTGGAATTTCAAAGAAAAGACATCTCAGGTGTAGCACTAGAGAAGGAATTAGATATAGTTCAATGAGATGTGGAATTTATGAGGAAATGTGTCTCATTGTGCATGTAGGAAGGGAACATTTTATGTTCTATAGTCAAGAGATCCACTAATGTAGTCAATTTGGTGTCTCCTAGGTGAGTGAGGATGATTGGTGAAGGTACTTCATCATATTCTCCAAAACAGTTATGTTCAAAACCTTTGCAATGTTCCATTCTTGTCTAGATTAATATAATAAGGGGGGAAATGTTGGTGTATTACATTGGGTAAAATTGTTAGCCTTAGTTTACATAAATAAACCACCTCCTGGTTAGTTGCCATGGCTATCTAATAGTTTAGGATTATCTCTATTGCCTATATAAAGGTATACATTTTGAATCAATGAATATCATGTTATATAAAATTATGTTTTGGTTTTCCTCTTTCAACACTTTCAATGATATAGGGCCTCTAACAGTAGCTCCTAAGGCTACATTGGAGCATGGAAGAAATTGAATGCTACAGAAAGTCTAGGCTAGAAATATATAAAATGTAGAATAGTTTTAGGGATATAGTCCCCATGGATAAATAAAATAGGAAGCACTTTGGGATGAAGCACATAAATTTCCACCTTCTCCCTATGATACAAGCTATACTAAAAAAGAGGTAGTAACAAAATTTGAACAAAAATAAATGGAAGAGGCTTCAATAGTAGGTGAGACTGTAGACTACCCTAGACTTTTTCACCCCCTCCCTACCCTACAAGCCAATACAACTGTCTTCCCATCTCGCACTCAAATTCATTTGAAACTCCCAATCATTCAATTCATAGGTGGGCACTGCTATGGATCAACACTCTCCTTTGTTGGACCTAAAGACATAGACTCCCATTTTTTGGTTCATATGTTATGCAGTAAATCAAAGGAGACACTTCAAATGGGAGTTGAAAATAGATAGTAATTAGTGAAGGTGAACATTTTTTTAACTTATAAAATAATTTCTTTGAATTGTAGGAAAAAATTGAATGCCTTGAAATAAGGGGTCAAGGAGATGAAAGGACATATTGAAAAATTGCTCCAATTAGGTCTCCCCTCTACATGTCATAGGTAAAACTTAGTGCTCTCTTTTTGTCCAATTCACAAGTTTTGTGAGGACAATAAGAAATATTGAACTACTTTCTATAGTTTGGGTCAAGTGTGGAGCATCATAGAAGTAGATGTTATTCTTCAACTACTTACATAGGTTGAATTCCAAGTGTGAGCTATAGCTCATAGTTTGAAAAATTTGTCCTTTAAGGAGATTATTGATTTGGGTATTCTTTGAGGCTTTATAGAAGAAGGTTCAATCCTTTGAAGTTGAGTGGGCATCCCTTCAACTCACCCATTAGGGGTTATAGTTTTTTCAAGGATGTATTCTATTTTTTGCAATTTTGGTTTTTTAATCTACAAACTATAGAATTTTTGGGTTCTATTTCTATAGGTGAAGATTCCCTATGAGTTGCTAGACTTGTAGAGTAACTCTACATTTTGGATCAATGCACTTGAGGCATCAATAGAAATAGTGATTGTATTTTGGTTGGGTCAAGGTCTTTGTGTTGGGAGCAATCTCAATGTCTTTTTTGGGGGGCTAGGTATGGTTTATTTCAAGAGGGAGAGATGTGTGTCACTCTAGCATGTGTTCTATATCCAAATGATGGTAGGCCTTCTAATGATGGCCTGCTCCACCCTGTATCAACAACACAACAACAATAACAAATAAAATACAAGAGAAAATACTTATTTTTAATTATTCCAATAAAATAAAGAAATACAATATTCCAAACTCTACAAAATATTATCCTAATCGACTTTACAAATATGTAAGTTGGAACTACAAACCTGCCTACTTATGCTATAAACAATGCATTAGATAAAAAAAATAATTACTATGGTGAAATCAATCTTCACAACTCTAAAGATGAGAAAGATCAACTAGTTCCTAAATTAATTCTCTCAATAAATGTATCCTTCAGTTCTATAATGTTTTTCAGACATAATTTTCAAGAGAAACTAATCATGTGTTAGTATTCATAGTCACTCTACTTTCACATTATTTTACTTTCAAATTATTTTTCTTTCAAATTAAAAGATAAAACAAATTAGTTTCTAGACTTCTATCAGTTTTGACTGAGTAAAATAAATCTCTTGTTAATGTCTAGGGTTACAATATGAATTAAATGTTAGAGTTATAACAAATAAAATTTTTTGTGAATAATATAAATATACCAGGCTCAATTTTTTTTGTCTATATCAATGATGATAGTGCCTCCACCCCTAAACATGTATTTTTTTTATGACAGTGTATCATACATTTCTATGTCACTAAGTGAATCCTTTTAGGGTGCACACACAACAATAATACAAAACATTTTTTAGTACATTGAAACCTATTATGGTGAATAGGGTGGTATTTTCTAAAGTGACCCAAAACCCTCAGATTTTACTAGGATTTGAAACCCAAAATAGATAGTAACAAATGATATATCAAAGAAAGACAACAACCAAAAACCAGCATTGCATTAGAGATAAATCAATGAAACCTAGCTAAAAAGGGAAGAGGCTAAATCCTTCCACTAACATAAGGGTTTTATCAAGGCTCCCTTAACCTTCAATAGAAACCAAGGGTTTTTCAAAGCCCCCATAACCTGATTAATGGGTTTTACAAGGCTCCCACAATTGAAATTGAGTTTTAAAATTGGCTCCCACAACCAATAACATTTTGGGTTTTGAGAAAGCTCCCAAAACCCACATAAGAAGGGTTTTCTAGGATCCTATAACCTGTAATAGAATCTCCAAGTCACAACCAAAGCCTAGTCCTAACCAAAAAAAAAAGAAAGGCCAGACTGGGCCCTTGAAAAATGCCAACATCCAACATGTCCCTAAGAAAAGAAAAAAAAAGGGTTTTTTTCGGCTCCCTCAACCCTGAAGAGTGTGGGATTTACAAGGCTCCCAAAACCTGAGGGTTTTACAAGGCTTCCACAAGCCACTAAGGGTTTTGAAATGGCTCCCAAAACTAGAAACATATTAGGTTTTGAAAGGGATCCCAAAACCCATGAGTTGAAGCCAACAAAGAGATACCAGCTGAAAATTAGCTCCCCACCAACAAAGCACTTATCCACCTCCATAGGGTCTAAAGAGAAATAGAAAACTAGTTGGGCCTTCCAAGCACTGTTCAACTCCACAAGATCTAGTGGAATATAATCTAAATCACACCTAGAAATGGGAGAACTTGGTTTTTAAAAAGCTCCCAAAACCTTCAAAAGAAACCAGACACTAAACAAAAAATCACTGCCAAGTTATCCACCTCCATAGGATAAGTGTGGAAAGGAATAGTTAATCTGGTGAAGATAGAAGAACAATATTCAGCCTCCAAAAATAGGGCAACAAACACCCTTAAAAAACTCCATCTAGCAATGACCAAGTAGCTACTCCTTCTCCCTACAGAGAAGCCATTAACCTCCAAATAATAAAAAAGGAGGGGTAAAATAGGACAAGAAAGCCACTCCCAAATAGAAACCAACTCCATATTAGCCAACAAAGATCCACGGGCAACAGGCCCAAGAAAGTGAACTTCGAGAAAGACACAGGGCCACCATAGACCCCAAGCGTAGCACTCCCCCAAGAAAGGGATGACGCGGGGAACAAAGCCACCACAAAACCCTAAAAAGCATGAGACAGCCAAACAAACCTTGCTAACAAAAGAAAGATTCTACAACAACCAATGTACAAGGAGAAAATTATGCAAAATCTGCACAACATGGAATGCCAAAAGATCCTTGAACAAAAGGCCATCTCAAATGGAAAATATCGCAAAAATAGAGGGGCACCGGAGAATGACAACAACAACCTTCCCTACAAGCTCCATTCCATATGAAACCTTCCTCCATAGAGAACCATAGAACACCCCCAATTTAGAAGAGCAACATAGAGAGAACCAGACAATAATTGAAAGGAAGAAGCCCCACACAGGAGGAGAGCAAGAAAATCGAACCTGTGCACCAAAGAAAGCTAGGGGTAAAACTTGTACCATGCCTACAACACCATCACCATCCCCATACTCTCAATCATCCTCCCCAATAGCCTCACCTCTTTTTGAAGCCCTAGCAAACAACTTCCTGCTCTTGTGCGCCATTTTTTCTAATATGTTAATGAGTTTTGCATAATTTGAGATGCATTGTGTTTCTAAAACTTGCATGCACCTCAAATTGTGGAAAATAATTAATAAAAAAATTTAAATATCTATACTATTTCCCATTTAATTTTATGTGTATTTGAAAGAATTCTTTGACACAAACATATTGAAAAATGTTAAAGCATGATAGCCTCAGTAAGATAAATGATTGAATAAGAGATAGATGAAGTCTCTCATTAAAACATTTATTATCGTGAGGGGGCACGATCGAGTGATGTCTTGATCGGTCATATCCAAAAGACATGGTCGGTCAAGGCATCGCTTGACCGTAGCCAGCCCACTACATATACCAAATGAAATGTGTGAGAATGGACATTGAAATAAAAATGCTCCTCCTCTCCTGTAACATAAAAGAAGACAATCATATTTATACAACAATTCAGTGATAGATAATATATAGAACAAATTTTAATTCTGATCCACAAAATTAACATGGTATCAGAGCTAGGTTTCCTTCTATAAAGCCTAACCGCCTAAAGGAAGATCCAATTTAGATCAGATTGATATCTCCTTGAAAGTCTCGAATATGGCCACATTGCAAGAACTTGTCCTCTCAAACTTAAACTATAAGCATCCCTTGTTGAAGTCAGAAATTCAGACGTATGTTCAGAAAAATATGTTCTCTAGAATAAAATAAAGATATCGTGTGATTGAGAGGGAGCTTACTAATAAAGATTGAGTACTTCTGAGGTAAAAATTGTAAATATTGATTATTATTATTAATACTAATAATTATTTTATGGGCACTGTGTAAATCATAAGGAAGTGACGACTTCCAAATGATTTCCACTTGTATTTTTGAGGTTATTGGAAGGTGACGATTTTACAATAACTCAAGATTGTGGATAGAATCGTCGACTGAGGCAATCCATGTAAAAGCTTGTGGATAGAATCAATGATAGAGGCAATCCACACAAGAGCTCATGGATAGAATCGCTAACTGAGGAAATCCACGTAAGAGCTTGTGGATAGAATCGCCGACTGAGGCAATCCACGTAAGAGCTTGTGGATAGAATCACCGACTGAGCTAATCCACACAAGAGCTCATGGATAGAATCACTGACTGACGAAATCCACATAAGATCTCATGGATAGAATCACCAGCTAAGGCAATCCATGTGAGAGCTCATGGATAGAATCACCGATTGAGGCAATCCACACAAGAGCTTGTGGATAGAATCACTGACAGAGGCAATCCACTCAAGAGTTTGTGAATAGAATCACCAAAAAAGGAAATTCACATCTTGAAACTATGGTCCCAAGATAAGCATCATACGATTTATGAATATTGCTCCCAATACCTTTTACATTTATCTTACCTAGATAAGAGGGAGTGTTAATGCATGATAGCCTTGGTAAGATAAATGATTGAATGAGAGATAAATGAAGTCTCTCATTCAAACATTTATTATCGTGAGGGGGCACGATCAAGTGATGTCTTGATCGGCCATGTCCAAAAGACATGGTCGGTCAAGGCATCGCTTGACCATACCCAGCCCACTAAATATACCAAATGAAATGTGTGAGAATGGACATTGAAATAAAAATGCTCCTCCTATCCTGCAACATAAAAGAAGACAATCAGATTTATACAACAATTCAATTATAGATAATACATTGAACAAGATAAATTTTAATTCTAATCCACAAAATTAACAAAAAATGGTATAATCTTGTAAAAATTCAAGTTCCTTGCAGTATCTTATCCACATATCGATACAAGCATTGGAGGTACTATCTTCCCTGTGTATAACACAAAGGTTATTTTTGGTGTACAACAATATAGTCGAGATGTTTTTGGAGCAAGAATATCCGCAACTCCACTTTTTCTCTTCCCCATATTCTCCTTCTATGTTTTTCATAATACTTATGTATTACTATGTTTTAGCCCCTTCCTATTCAAGAATACTTTATGATTGTGATGTTATGTACATAATTGTAAAAACATAATGATTTAGTTTTTTCTAATATATTTGTGAGTTTTGCATACTTTAAGATGCATTGTGTTTCTAAAACTTGCATGCAGCGCAAATTGTGGAAAATAATTACTAGAAAAATTTAAATATCTATACCATTTCCCATTTAATTTTATGTATCTTTGAATGAATTATTTGATACAAACATATTGAAAATGGTATAATCTTGTACAAATTCAAATTCCTTGCCGTATCTTATCCATGCATCATATTAATATATTCCTACCACTTTTTGGACGCTACTAAACTAGATCCAACACATGTAATGTCTTCCCTATATATAACATGAATGTAGTCGAGATGTTTTTGGAATGAGAATAGCCACAACCCAACTTTTTCTCTTCCCCATATTCTCCTTCTATGTTTTCATAATACTTATGTATTACTCCTTTGCATATATTTTCTACTATGTTTTAGCCCCTTCCTATTCAAGTATACTTTATGATTGTCATGTTATGTACATAATTGCAAAAATAGTATATCCTAGTATAACATTTTATAGTTCAAAGTTGACTAAATTTCAAACTTTAATTTTCTTAGCTAAGGCTGACTAGGTACAAGTTTGTGTGATATTTGTTTGTGTTCTTGTATTTAAAGATGTTTAATAAATCAATTTCAATCATCAAAGAATAAAGAAATAATTTGCATTTATACACTTCAATTGGGGTTCCAAAAGGAATCTAATTCTAACCAAAAACAATGGTAAAAGGTATTCTTAGTTATTTATAAATATTCATGTCCCCAAATATCAAGAAAAAACAATCAAGATACTTCAAATAAATTAAACTAATTTACAATGACACAAGAGCACACAACACCTTTCTAATCTAGGATTCATGCTTACATAAAGACAATAAAAAACTCAATTACAATGTAGCTACAAATTCATTAATAATTGTACCTAATTGAAATCTTCTTCATTTAGTTATATATTGACTTATCACATGATTTATATGTTTTTTCTATTTATATTTTATTCATTTTAATTTATTAGACTCAACTTTCTAATTATCAATTATTACACACAAAATAATTAATCAAAATTAATTATATTTACACATATTTTATTTAGTTATAAGATTTTAAAATACTTGAAAATGTTATTTATAAATTTAATAACAATTAATACAATTAAAATATAATAGGATTAATATGAAAGCACTTTGATTATGCTCTACAACTAGGGCATGAACCTCAGAGGTGTCGTTGGTTGTAGGATGCCACCGCGTGCTAGGGCTCCTTGGCCTTTCTGGGAAGCCCTCGAAACATTTATTACACACCCTGCAATAAATGGCGATGAATAAAGGTGTTCCTAATAACCTAAAACTACCCATTCCTTCCTCCGTGAATGGACTAGAGCATCGGAAAACCTTTAGCTAAGCGGTGGAGGGCAAGCAGTTTTCATTCCTTGAAGATGCAAAGTTCGAAGCTGCTCTCCACCATGAAGATGAAACCAATCTCGCGTGAGCACAAGGTGAGGTCTCCCCCTCGAAACGCATCACCATTAAACCAAATGATTCAGTTCTTTCGGCCATTTCTTATGAGATTTCTAGACTTAGGGATTTAGCTATTTTTTTCGCTGCCTTTGATGTAAATAACTTACCATCTCATCAATACATGAACAAATGGTTGCAAGATGTGTGGGTCAATAAACTAGGGTTTCACTTTTTGTTTTGTAGAATGATTCAAAAGGGTTTGTTTTAAATTTTCTTTGATAGTAAAGAAAGCCAAAGCAAAATTGTAAATAAGTAGTTCTAGTCGGTAGGGAATTCATCTTTTAGGGCAGTTCATAGGGACCCTAAGGCTTGTAATGATGAAATTATTGCCCTTTCCTACCCGAAATGGATAACCATTAAGAATGTCCCACCCTTCCTCTGGTCTTGTATTGACAAAATTGCAGAACCCTGGGAGAAAATTGTAAAAATTGACTCTTCTCCCTTGGTGCTCCCTCATCTTGATGCTAGACTTCTCATTGCCTTCAAACCAGGTATGGTGTACCAAACTGAAATTGATATTTGCCTTAACAATAAATCTTACTATTGCTCAATTGAGTATATGGGTGGAATTGATGCCTGTCACTTTTGTAAGATTAGTGGACACTTTAGAAGTAAATACCCCTTATTGACAAATAAGCCTTCAGAGTCTAAGACTCATCCCTCCGGTCCCCCCCCCCTTGTAACTAGGCCCTCACCCTCTGAACCTACCCCCTCTTCCCCACCTCATGTCCCTTCCTCACCCCCCCCCCCCCCTACATTTTCATCTTCCCCTTCTCCGCTCCCCCACAACACTCTGCCTTCCTCCTTAGCCCCCTCAATGGCTGAGTCCATCCTAGACTACAACAATGCTATCAAGGTGGCCCTCTCTGCTGCCCATTCTCCCCCTTTAACCCTTTTGAATCTATTGATGCCCCTACTCTTCTCTTAACCTTGAGAATCCTAAATGCCCAACAGTTAGTGATGGAAAAAATGAGAAAAGCAGCTCAAGCCAAGAAAATTATTGAGCAAAACCTTATTAATCAGAAATTAGAAATTGAAGCCTCTTGGTGCCAGTTATCTAACCTTGAGGACATGGATAGGGGTGTTCCAATTATAGCAGATACCATTAGCAGGGCCTTGGTCCAGGACCCTAAACTACCCACTTGTAAGGAACTTACTGGACTCAACATTGATGAAATCCCTACCTTGCAAGGGGAAATGGGAAGACCTACTATGGAGGAGGTCCCAACAAACCCTCTAGATGCTCCCTATATCTTAGAGGCCTCTAGGGGAGACCCTACTAGTGATATCTCTTATACTTATAGCACCCCTATTATTGCCCTTAAGGCAAAGCTAACTGCCACTCAAGGTGTGGAGAGCAGCATAGACCCCTTCACTCTTGTGAGCACCAACTTTGAACAAGGGCTGGTAGATACTCAAGATTGATTTACTATGGTTGAAAATAGGAAAACTAGAAGGAAGAAATCTCTTAAGAATAGTAAAGATAGTGCTAACAAGAAGGAATCCTTAGGTCCTAAACAAATCTCTGAGGCAAGGAAAAAGAGAGGTAGACCCTCCTCTTCTATTGCATTTGATGCTACCAATATTGCAAACAAAGAGGATTGGTCGAAACATTTTGATGGATTTAAATCCCAAACTAACCCATCCCAACCAAGTGAATCATGCTAAAAATAATCTCTTGGAACATCAAGGGCCTTGAGGCCCCTCATCGAAAATACATCATAAAAGATTTCTTTATGCACATAAGAATATGGATTGCCTCCTCTTGCAAGAGCTAAAAGTTGTGGGCTTTACCCTGCAAATTGGTCTCAAATGTATCTGGAGGGAGGCTACCTCTTTTTACACTAACCATACCAAAGGAAAAGGAGGCACAACCATATTCCTTAGTCCTAAACGGGCCAACAAAATGGTTAACTGGGGACAGTCCCCCTATGCTAGGGCTATATGGGTCTCTATTCAAATGGGGAACCAGAAGTTTGGAATCTTCTCTATTTATGCCCCGAATGACTACAAAGAAAGGGGAGAATTGTGGAATTGGCTAGCAGGGCTAGATGATAGTCCTTGGATTATTGGGGCAGACTTCAATATGGTTGAATCTGCCAATGACAAAAAAAGTGGCAACAAATTTGAATGGAATGGGATAGAATGATTAATAAATTACACCTTTTTGACCCTATTGCTAGAAGAAAAGACCATTTGAACACTATATGGTACACCTGGTGTAACTATGAATAGTTGAATAAAAGGATCTACTATAGAATGGATAGACTCTACTTCAATAAATGCCACTTTGAGATTGGCAAAGGCCCTAATGGAGATCATTATCTTGTCTCCCCATTTAACCTGTCAGATCACCACCCGATAATATAATGGGAATTGACTTCTCTCCAGTTGGCCCCCCCATCTCCTCTAGACCTCCTTCATTTATCCTCAATACTAGACTCCTAGAAGATGAGGACCTTTTCTCTACCCTGCCCTTTATCTTAACTAGCTCTCTAGAATAGATGAATGGAATACAAACATTAAAACTTGGACCACCCTTTGTCAAACAGTGGGGAAAAAGAAGGACAAAGATGCCAGGAAGATAGAAAGATTACTTTAGGAGGATATATGCACTACTGAAATGAATCTTCAGAACTCCCCTAATGATGAAAATATGACTTGCACTCTAATGACAATCGAAGACCACCTCAGAAAGTTTCAGAACCAGAAAATTAAAGGAGTAAAAACCAAGTCCAAACTAAATTGGTTGAACTCGGGAGACAAGGGGTACAAATTCTTCTTCCATGTACTCAAAGTTAAGGAGGCAAAAGAGAACATCAATTCTATATGGGATAACAACACTCATATCATAGACTCCCAGGGGATCCTAGAATGTTTCTCCCACTATTACCAGAAGCTTTTCACTTCAGATGAAGTAAATGATGACCATAGACATACTAGAGAGCTCATTGAGCAATTGACCCCATCCAAACTTAATGCTGAGGACTTTAAGTTTGTAGGGCACCCTATCTCAAGGGAGGAAATTACAATGGCCATCTCCTCTATGGGAAATGATAGATCCCCTAGACCAGATGGATTCCCAGTGAGTTCTATAAGAAAAATAATAGATGGATTGTACGAGACCTCCATGACCTGTATCTAGAGGCTATTACCAAAGGAACCCTAGGCAAAGAGATCAATCAAGGGCTTATAAAAATCATCCCTAAGGAGGAAGACAAGAATTTGATTAAGAACTGGAGGCCTATCATGCTAGTAAATGTATCTTATAAAATACTGGCCAAAGTGGTTGCCAGCAAGTTGATTAGAATCCTGCAAAAAATAATCAGCCCCACTCAAACAGGCTTTGTCAAAGGCAGGTATATCCTTGAGAACTTGGTGACCTATTGGGAATCACTTGAGTGGGCAAAGGTCTCCAGTCAGGATGGGGCTATGCTCTTAATAGACTTTGAGAAGGCATATTATAGAATAGAATGGGGATTCATAAATCAGATGCTAGTTAGTCTGGGCTTCCGAGAGTCCTTCTGCAACATTGTTGAAACACTACTTTGTGATGCCAATGTTGTTGTTGATGTAAATGGATTAAGATCTGGCAACATCATTCTCTCCAGATCCATTAGATAGGGTTGTCCACTTGCCCTAACCCTATTTGTCTTGGTTGCAGATGCTATGCACTATATCCTAAAGGATTTTAGTTTATCCCATAGGGTCAAAGTTATTTCACTCCCTAACAAAGAAGAAATCATCAATATCCAGTTTGTAGATGACACAACTATTTTGTTCTCCCTAGATGAGGAAAACTTAACATCTCTTCTTCACAACATTGAAATCTTCTACAAAGCCTCAGGCAGTAGAATTGCCCTTCATAAATCTATCTTGCTAGGTTGGACAGAGTCCCCTCCTATCTGGTTGTCTAACTTTGATCTGAAGTGGGGAGGACCAAATACTATCATCAGATACTTGGGCATTACCTTCATTGTCTCCCCGAATTTGAAAGAAATGTGGGAGTGGTTCAGAAATAAGGTGGATAAGAAGCTCACTAAATGGAACTCGAACTTCCTTTCCCTAGTAGGTCATTTTTAGGTCTGTCAGAAACTATTATTCTCATATGATATATACTGTTCTTCAGCCTGGCTATTCAGCAATTACCAGTTCAACTATATACAAAAAAAAATAGGAACTTCCTTTAGTCAGATGGGAAGGGCAACAGGAAACAACATGTTATCAAATGGGATTGGTGTATCAGATCTCAGATGTAGGGAGGTATGGGCCTCAAAGATCTCAAACTCCAGGGAATTACACTGGCTTCCAAATGGATTTGTTAAGCCCTTGATGGGCATGAACAATGGAAAGTTCTTGTTAGACACAACATTCAATTCTTCACCCCAAAAATAGAAAAAAATGGGAAGAACCTACCCATGCGAGACCTGATTGCTGGGAATTTTGAGGTCTCCCCTATGGGTTTAGAAGTCTTCATGTCTATATGGAAGGCTTGGAACCATGTTAGGCAATTCATCAGCAATAAGAGCATTATAGATAAGAAGGGCTCTCTCAATCTGGGAAGGTCTATATGGTAGAATTCTCTGCACAATGGGAAACAATTATCCTGTCTTCAAGGATGTTCTGCCCTGAAATGGCACAATCAGGGACTGGTCACATTTGAACACATTCTGGAAGAGGGTATTTTGATCTCTTGGGAGACTCTCTGCTCCAAATTTAACCTTCCCCTCTACCAAGCCAAAACCTACAATTTCTTTAAGGTTGCACTTACTCCCATCCTCCCCTCTCCTAACCCCTCCTCACTCTCCCCATTAGCCTCCCTCTGCTGGATAGATGGCTCCCCCCTCCCACTATTAAGGCCACAATGATCTACTCTGCCCTTTTTGACTCTATGTATATTCTTGAACACCTTAACAACACCTAGAACCTTTCTTGAGATACGAAAAAATGGCATGCTAGACTCTTGAGGTTCTGGTCTGACCCGACTAAGCCAAAAAAGAATTTTTTTTCTTGGAGACTCCTGCTTCATAAACTGCCACTTAAGGATAACAATGGTGATCCCCTACTGTGTAAACTTTGCCATGTCCTTGAATCAGTATATCACATTTTCTTTGAATGTAATTTTGCCAAAGAAGTCTAGAATCTGTTTGGTATCTCAGTTAATAACAATTGTTTTTCTATTGAAGAGATGGTATTTGGTTATGTTAGAGGTGGCAAGAAATATGCTAATCTTTTCTGGTCTTCTCTCTCCTTGGAAATTCTATGGATCATTTGGAAATCTAGGAATGATGATGTGTTTAATGGAAAGGGTAGAAACCTCACTGAGTCTCTTAGGAGCCTCATCCGCTACCTTGTTGCTATGCAGGTCATAGTGGTACTACGTTTGGAGGAAGACAAATTTGTCTGGTGGCTAAAGAATGGAACAACCCTAGTATTCATTCGAGAGCTCTCACATGGCTTCAATTGGGATCGTATAGGAAGCAACAAGACTCATTTTGAGTAGGGGCTGATGAGATTCATGCAAGAGATGGAGGCACGACAAGAGAGAGAGGACTTTATTGAGCTAGAGCTGGAAGGCCTACCCTCCCACCCCTTCAGAGATCAATTTGTACAAGGAAATGTGCTGGTCTGGTGTGAGGGAGAGCTAGGTTGGACTGCATGGCTCCCCCCCATGGGCAACAACAATGATCCTGAATCCTCCTTTGTGTTTAGCTAGCTGTATACCTTATGTTTTATTTTTCTATGTCTCTCATTTTGTGTAATTTTGTAATTCAGCTCCAATGTATATGATCTTATATCATGACTCGTGATCCCGCCTGACATGGCTCTGGCTGCAATCTAGGTTTTAACTCTTTTGTTGGCTATTAGTTATCTAGCCAAGAATCTCGAATTTTTGTAATTGTTGATTATATGATGCTTAATACAAAAAAATTAAAATATAATAAATCTATTTATTTTGATGATACTCGTAATACTATGTTGCCATTGCATGAAGATTGCATTAATGAAGTATAGTGTTGTCATTGATGTCAATAGAAACCGGTAATGGAGTTGTCTTACAACTGGTAGTGATGTAGT
Source organism: Cryptomeria japonica (assembly GCF_030272615.1). Lineage (NCBI taxonomy): Eukaryota > Viridiplantae > Streptophyta > Pinopsida > Cupressales > Cupressaceae > Cryptomeria > Cryptomeria japonica. The sequence goes on along the minus strand of NW_026729712.1, from coordinate 21,652 downwards.
AATGCAGTCGGTAGTATAGCAGTGATGGAAACTGGTACTGGTATTTGAAGTAGAGTGATCAGCTGGTAACCCCAACTAGTTTATATACCAAACCCTAACCGATAGATCTTGGTGAATCGATTGTGTTCATCTATGATCGAAGATGGAGATTCCACATTTTCATGATGCACATGATGAGTTTAAAAGTGGTTTTCACAGGTGGAGATAACTGTTTTATCTTGGGAATGAGCAAATGCATAGCATGAAGTGAATAATGAGTGATGAGTTATAAGATCCAATCTGCATTGATCTAGGAGTGGTTGAAGTTGTCTTGAACAATGTGCAGTTGATTGCTATGTAATCCAATAGTCATGTTTGAACCAATGTGTTTGTAATCTCTACGAGATCTTAGGTTTTTTGTTGTGTTATCGACCTATTGTATTTATTTTTAAGGTCAATTATTTATTTGTAATTGTATTGGCAATTTGGTTAAGTGTTGTAGTGTGATTGATTGTCAAACCAGAAGGAGTATCTGCAAAATGTTTTGAAGGCATATAGGAGCATAAAAGGATCTGAATAAGAAAGATAGTTCTATTACCAGATCAGCAAAAACCCTCTTGTTCTCTAACCATTACAATAGTAAAATCCCTTAACCGGGTAAGCTTTAATAGGCTTGGTGTTGTCTAAATCCTCTAACCAGGTGATCCATTAGCTTGGATTTGAAATCCTCTGTCAAAGTTACTCCTAATAAGGTATTGCCTTTAATAGGGTATTGTAGTCAATCCGTTAACCGGGTGGTCCTTAACTAGATCTTCTCCTAATAGGACATTTTTGTAAAGCTTCTAACATGGATTGGCTCCTAATAGGGAAAACTTCAGAAGAGGTTAGAATACTTGTGGGTATTCATCCCCACTGTGTTTTTTCCCATTCAGGTTTCCACGTCAAAAATCATTGTGTCATGTGGTGAATGATTTTATGGTTATATGTTTTGATATGGTTTATATGATTAACTAGTAAAGACACTTAGATATGATTAGATGACCACAAGTGATCTGAAATGAGTTATTACTTATGTTAGTAAAGTGGTTTAATATTTTGATTAAATGGTACATGAGTTTCAAATTTGTTACATTGTATCATTGATGTTTTGGTCAATCAATAAGTTTGTTAGTGCAGATGCTGTTTTTGATGCAGTGTTTAAACCTGTTAGTTCAATGAATGGTTTATTAGTTGGGATTAATTTTGGTGAAAGTTTAGTTTTTTTTCTATCTACTGATTCACCCCCCTCTCCATAGTTGACCATATTCTCATTGTTTCATCATATTATCAATTGGTATCAGATTTGTCTAGGTCCTATTGTTATTAAGCCTAATAGCTTGAGGAAAAGATCTAAGAGAACATGATGAAGAAAGAAGGTCTGAAGTTAAATAGGGAAAACTACAAAATCTAGAGTGAGATGATGAAGATCTATATCAAGACTCTAGGAAGCCAATATTGGGAACATGTTCTTACTAAATATAACTTTCCTAGTAGGATTTTGTTAGATGATCAAGAGAAGGAGCAAGAGAAGAACAATCAAGCATTGGAGGCCATTATTAGTTCCTTTTTTGATTCATGGTATGTTGATGTCCATGGTTTGGAGACTACTTTTGAAGTGTGGAAGAAACTTGAGGATATCTTTAGTGGTGATGAGCATGTGATGATTGCCAAAGAGGAGAGTGTGAGAGGTGAATTTGATGATATGCGGATGGCTGAAGGTGAAAACATTCAACAGTATGGTTAGAGGATCAAGGAGATAGTTGGTGAGATCAAAAGTGCTAGTGGTACAGTGGAGGATACCACAGTGAGTAGCAAGGTGTTGAGAACCCTTCTACTAGTCTACTCTATCATTGGTAAATTAAATGCATTTGAATTAAATGGTTTTGATGGAAGTGTTCAGAGATCAGAATCTGAATTTAGAGCCTCGGTTTAAAATCCACCAGTAAGAAAGAGAAGAGAAGTGAGCCACAGTTATGAGTCCAAAATCCAGTAGAGAGGTTGATGATGAAGACAGTCTGATTGAGCTTAAAGCATTGTTGGCCAAGTGGTTACCCAAAGGTATCGGTAAGTACATAGGTAAATTACCTTTGAAGTGTTTTTGCATGTAACCGGATTGGACATATTGCTACTAATTGTACAAATAGAGATAATGAGTAGAAACATGAGAAGTATAAGAAGTACAAAGGCAAAGGTAAAAGAGATTGTCTCATCGTAGTGGATGGAGGAATTAAAGATGAGGAATATAAAGAAGATGCAAATGAGGAAATTGTCTTTGTTGCTATTAAAGAAGAGACATCAGATTAGAAGGCATTAGTCTCTCGCATGGATAGTTCTAATGATTGAATTATAGATAGTAGTTGTTCACACCACATGATTGGTGATCATAGTAAGTTTCTTACTTTCAATGAATTTGATGGAGGTGTTGTGAGATTTGGGAATGACTCACCCTACATGTTAAAAGGAAAGGGAACCATCTCTCTTAACAATAAGAGAAATTAAAATCATGTCTATTGGGTTGAAGGACTAAAACACAATCTATTGAGTGTTGCTCAACTTGATGAAAAAGGTTATCAACTAGAATTCAAGAATGGGATGTGCGAAACCTATGGAAGCAAAGGTGAACTAATTGTAACTGGCAAGCAAACAAAAGGTAACTTGTTTCATCTAATTTTTAAAGTTAACAATTATTTAATTGCAAAAGTAGAAGACAGTTGGCTTTGGCATCGAAGATTCTATCAGGTAAATTTTGATAACATTGTAAAAGTTATTAAGTCCAAATTAGTAAGAGGTTTGCCTTAGTTGGACAAACTGGTGAATGCTCTATGTAAGGAATACTAGTTAGGGAAGATGACATCCTCAACCTTTAAGAGCAACTCTTTCTCAGAAGAACACTTGCTAGACTTGGTTAGTATCGACCTTTGTGGACCAATAAGGACTAGGAGTATTCAAGATGATCGATATTTCATGATTTTTACTGATGATTGCTCAAGAATGATGTGGGTCATATTACTGAAGGACAAAATAGAATCCTTTAGCAAGTTTAAGGCATTCAAAGCCTTAGTTGAAAAATAAAGTGGAAGAAAGATTAAGTGCTTAAGAAATGATCAAGGTGGTGAATTTACTTCAGAGGAATTCACTAGATACTTTGAAGACAATGGAATTAAGAGGAAATTTTCTACACCTAGGACACCACAACAAAATTGTATTGCAGAAAGGAACAATTGGTCAATTTTTGAAGCTCTTAGGACTATGCTAATTCAAGGATGTGTAGGTAAGACATTCAAGAGAGAAGCTATCAGCACAACTATCTACATAATGAACCATATACTGGTTAAAAGAGGTAAGGATAAAACTCCTTATGAATACTGGAATGGTAGATCACCTAATGTCAATTACTTTAAGATTTTTGGTAGCAGATGTTTTATCAAGAGAGGTGACTATGTTGGTAAGTTTGATGCCAAGAGTGATGAAGGCATATTTCTTGGTTACTCCACCAAGAAAAAAGCTTACAAGTGTTACAGCAACCAGACAAAGAATATCATTGAAAGTGTAAATGTCCAAGTTGATGAGTTTTCTAAGAAATAAGGTGAATAAAGAAGAAGAACCTTACACACTATTTTTGGAACCAAAACTGGTGAAGCCAAAAGTTGAAGAATAGATCAGAGAAGCCCCAGTTCAACTAGAATAGGGAGATTCTGCAAAAGATGCAGAAAGTGAAGAGGAAGAAGAACTTGAAGACCATGATCATGTTATTCCAAGGTATGTTAGACTCAATCATAATCCTGATCAGATTACTAGAGATAAAGATTATGGTGTGTTAACCAGAAGAAGAGTAAGAGAGAATTATTGTATGATCTCCACTATTGAGCCTCGAACAACAAAGGAATCTTTTGGAGATGATCACTAGATAAAGGCTACGGAAGAACTTGACCAGATTGAGAAGAACAATACATTGACACTAGTACCCAAACTGGAGAACAAGAATGTAATAGGTACAAAATGGGTATCCAGAAATAAACTAAATGAGGATGGAGTAGTAGTTTGAAATAAAGCCATACTGGTATGCAAAGGATATGTACAAGAAGAAGGTGAAGACTATGGTGAGACATTTGCACCTATTGCAAGATTGGAAGGAGTTGGGACTCTACTTGCATTTGCAGCATTTAGAGGATTCAAATTATTTTAGAAGGATGTGAAGTCAGTATTTCTAAATGGAATATTGGAAGAGGAAGTCTACACTGAACAACTAGATGGTTATGCTTTAACTGAAGCAAAGGATATGGTTTGAAAACTACATAAGTCACTATATGGTTTGAAGCAAGCACCTAGGGCATGGTATGAAAGATTACATTCTCACTTAGTGAAGATTCATTTTCAAAGAACCATTGAAGACAACAATATATATATCAAGACTGAAGGAGATAAGATATTGGTTAGTGAGGTATTTGTGGATGATATCATTTTTGGAGGAAATGATCATATGTGTCATGGCTTTGCTAGTGAAATGAAGAATGATTTTGAGATGTCATTGGTAGGTGAAATAAAATGCTTCATAGGTCTTGAAATTCAATAGATGAAGAAAGGTATTTTCATCACACAGTCCAAGTATGTGAAAGAAGTATTGAAGATATTTGGAATGGGAGACTGTAAACCAGTTGGAACACCAATGGTTATAGGTTGTAAGCTATGTAAGGAGGATGATTATGCATTAGTGGATGAAAAAGGTACAGGTCAATGATAGGTAGACTACATTATGTTGTCCACAGGAGGCCAGACATTGCTCATGCAATAGGATTAGTTGCCAGATTTCAGAAAAGCCCTAAGGAGACACATATGGTAGCAAATAAAAAAAAATTCAGATATTTGAAAGGCACAATTGATTAAGGATTATGGTATCCATATACAAATAACTTTGATTTGAAAGTCTATACAGATTCATCTTGGATAGGAAATGTTGATGACAAGAAGAGTACAACTAGAGGATCTTTCTTTCTTGGAGGAAGGCTAGTGTCTTGGAGAAGAAAGAAACAAAATTGTATATCACGGTCAATTGTAAAAGATGAATATGTTGTAGTGTATATGAATTGTACCCAAGCAATTTGGATGAAACAGATTCTAGAAGGTTTCAAGTTGAAGATTACAGAAATGGTAAGGATTTTCTATGATAACACCAATGCAATAAACATTTCTAAGAACCTGGTGTTGTGTGCTTGAACCAAGCATATTGAGCTAAAGTATCATTTCTTGAAAGAGAAAGTACAAAGTAAAGATGTGTCACTACAGCATGTATCTACTAAGGAACATCTAGCAGATATCTTTACTAAACCTTTACCTAAGGCTACTTTTGAGCATCTTAGAGGTAAGTTAGGGGTTGTAACCCTACATGAAGTCAATTAAGCTGATGTGGAAGACATAAATCTCAGAGATTATTGAAGATCTTGAAGTAGGATTGGTGTAGAGTGGAGTTATTCTAAAGGGGGAGCAACAAGTTTAAAAATGTTGTTGTAGATTGGTAAAGCATGGAATGGTTAACTAGTTGATATTGGCATTGGTGTGAAAGGGGGAGAAGAACTTTATGATTGATGGGGAGAAGAATCATGTATGATTGATAGCTAGTTACTAACGGAAGACATGAATATATAGTTGAAGAAGAGTTCATGAAAAAATGAAAACTAGCCAGGATTCCTACACCTGTGTATGTACATTACTCCTAATCATCACAATCAAAGGGTACTAATATGTGTATTTCTATCAATGCCAAAGGAGGAGATTGTTGGAATTGCATGAAAATTGCATTGATGAAGTAGAGTGTGGTCATTGATGTCAATAGCAACTGGTAATGGAGTTGTATTGCAACCGGTAGTGATGCAGTAATGCAACCGATAGTAGAGGAGTGATGGAAACCAGTATTGGTATTTGAAGTAAAGCAATCAATCGGTAACTCGAACTAGTTGATATGCCAAACCCTAACCGATGGAGCTTGGTGAATTAGTTGTGTTGATCTATGATCAAATGGTGATCAAAGATGAAGATGCCACATTTGCATGATGCACATGATGAGTTTCAAAGTGGTTTTGGCACATAGAGATAACTATTTTATCTTCGGAATGAGAAACTTCATAACATGAAGTGAATAATGCGTGATGATTTACAGGATCCAATATGTGATGATCCAAGAGCAGTCAAAGTTGTCTTGAACAATGTGAAGCTAATTGCTACATAATCCAATGGTTAGGTTTGAACTGATATGTTTGTAATCTCTATGAGATCTTAGGTTTTTGTATTGTGTTACCAACCTAATGTATTTCTTTTTAAGGTCGATGAGTTGTTTGTAATTATGTTTGCAATTTAGTTAAGTGTGGTAGTGTGATTGATTTCCGAACTAGAAGGAGTATCTGCAGAATGTTTTGAAGGCAGATAGGAGCATAAAATGATCTGACTAAGTAAGATAGTGTTGTTACTAGATCAATAAAAACCAAGTGATCCTTATTGTTTCATCATATAATCATACTATTATTATGAGGGGCAGATGGTGGCTAGTTAGAGTTAGCAAGTTTAGTTACAAGGACATGTTAATATTTGACTATTTTTTATGGTTGACAGTGGCTATATGTGATTGACTATTGGTGGATAGGTTTTTGTTGTTGTTATGTGGGTTTCTTGTTTCATAGATTTAGGGCCTTCTCCCTACTAACATTATCAAAAGCAATTTTACTTGATTATTTTTAATATATATCTTTGTTCATCTTCAGCTAAATTTATGCAATTATCTAAAAAATTTAAAATATATTTCAAGTTATTTTATTCTAAATAATAATTCTAGATTATTACATGAATGTAAATGTGTTTTCTATCAAAAAATATCATACTAAATTCTTTTTTGTTTTCTACTCTAAACTAACCACACTATTCACAACTTTCCTATATCTGTCTATATCCACCTCTCTCCCCTTCTCTTCTCTCTCTCTCTCTCTCTCTCTCTCTCTCTCTCTCTCTCTCTCTCTCCCTCTCCAATTTCATCCCCTATTTCTCTCTCCTTATCTCCATCTTCATTTGGTTATATTTACTTCTCTATCTCTCTCACTCTCCCCCTATATATCTCATTAAATCTCTATCTCTCTATCACTCTATCTCACAATTTATATGTCTCTCTATCTCTCCTTCTCCCTCTTCCTCTATACCCTCTCTATCTCCCTTTCTTGCTCTACACTTATTCTCCCTCTACCTCTCTCTATATCTCTATTTATTTCTCTCTATCCTCCTCTCTCCCTCTATATTCCTCTCCCCCCTTCTATGTCTAAACATTTCCCCCTTACTCTTTCTAATTTTTTTTCTATTTTCTACTCCAAACTAACAACACTATTGGGAGGACCAATATGTCTCTAATTATATGATTATATTTTTATTCTATAGTTTTATCTTTATTCTTGAAGAAAAAATAGATTTTATATAGGGACACTTTTAATCTCTCATAATTAATAGTTTTATTTTAATCTATTTTTATTCTACTCTTTTCCTATATTAAAATAGTGTATAAATATATTTTTTATTTTTTATATATGTTTATCTAAAATATTAACATACTAATCTTGTAATGAAAATAATATTAAATGAAAAAATAAATAAAATAACTTTTTGTCTCTTATGCATTTGAGTGTCATTAACACATCACATTAATTGCTTCATTTTTTTTATTAACAAAGGTTTTTGCACCCATATATGAACTTAATACACCACCTACACTCCTTTGAGTAACCCTTATTGCCACAATTTGAAACTTTACTTTATGCATACCTAGATATTTAAAATTGTATTTTCCCTTAAAATTCTTATCTCTTGTCTTAGTAATTTTTTTTCTCGGATATGCATCTTATCACAAAACTACTGTAAAACTCATCCTACACAAACCTTTTCTTAGTTTCCTCACTTAATAAAAAGCTATTCTTCACTTTAAAAAATTCTCATAGTTTTTTCCTTTTAAGTGGTGTATCATTACTTCTTATGCAATGACAAGGTTTTTGTAGCATAAGAAATTATACAACCATATAATATCACATTTAATATTACACTCACTCTAAAACCTATGTTGCATTACCATAATTTCAAAATAGGATATTTTTAATGTATTTTTCATTTTCTTTTCTTTGTTTTCCGTAATGTTTTATAATTTTGTTTGGTTTAAATTTCTAGATAGTATGATGCATGATCATTAGCATAATGTATTATTGTCCCATATTAATGATGACCTACACTAGGAATATAACTATTCTAAACATATTTATGATAACTATATGCCTTGTATCCTCTCGTTGACATCATTCAAACATTTTTGTTTCATTCTCCCAATCTCCAATATTAAGAAAAGATTTTTGAAATACCCAAAAATACTCTTGCTAGAAAACTATAAAATATTTCCATTGATACAAAATTTTGTACTAGCATTCTATATGTGTAGACATTGTCATTGTAATTTTTTCTTTTATAAAGATGCAATGGAAAATAAAATAAAATACAATTTTCCTCTTGAATACTTCAAATTTTAGAGGGGTTGTATTGCATTTACTATCCATATTTCTAAATATTAACAAAAATTAGGCTATTATGAAGGTATAATTAAAAAAAAAACAAGTAAAGAAAAATCTCTATACAATCAAAAAAAAATTATGTTCTCTAAAATTGTATTGTTTGCTAAGAAGAATATTATTCAACCTTCTTTAGATTGGGTGATATTTCTTGTTATCTATTCCATTATCACTTGGTGAATATTTTTAAATAATAGATTAGTTCATTTTCTAGTTATATTATTCTCATCATTTGTTAGATTATTTTGCAATTAATGTATAGAAAAGTGACAATTTTCCAAGCAAACTAGTGTTTAACTTTTTTATGATATAAGACCATAATGCATTGAATTGTCCTTTGTGTTTCACATTGTAATCTAGTATATAGCTCTAATATTTTGATCCTAGTTATTTTACATTATTTTATATTTCTATATTCAATTAGTGATTTATGTTTATCATTTTTTTTCTAATTACTGTAAATTTCCTTCTTTATTTATTTATATGAGATTGTGATTATACTTAAAGCACTAAAAAATCTTAATAGTATAAACTTAATATTAAATTAGTTTTTAGACAAATAACTATGATAGTTAACCATAATGTTGAGTAGTTGAAATCATTTTCTAAGAAAACTAACTCTCATTCGTCGTATCAAATTGTAATCTCTGTGTTTTTGTGACCTTACTATTTTACATATCTAAACATGAAAACTTCACATAATTTTCAAACTTTAAATTTTTAGATACTTTAAACCATACTTCATCTTTATTTATATGGGATTGAGAGCATGTTTCATTAACAATTTTACGAGTTTGATGACCTAATCCTCAAACTCAAATAATATAAATTTTTATACTTAAAATTTGACTAATTTTCCAAATTTAATTTTCTTATCTAGGGTTGACTAAGTACTAGTTTGTGTGATATTTTTGGCCTCCTCATATTTAAATATGTTTAATACATCAATTTTAATAATAAAATAAATTTAATTAATTAATTTTCGTTTAGACACTTCAAATGATGGTCTAAATTTTGATTCAAGTTATGTTACATTTTTTTATATTTCTACATTCAATTGATGATTTGTGTTTATAATTTTTCAATAATTAACATTTGTTTCCTTATTTATTTATTGACTTTCATCTAATGAATAAATATATGCTTATACTTAAAACACTAAAAAGGTTTAATAGCATAAAATCAATATTAAATTAATTTTTAAATAAAGAAATACGCTACTTAACCACAATGTTGAGTAATTGAGATCACATTCTAAGAGAAAAACTCCAATTTATCATGTCAATTTTTAAACTCTATGTTTTGGTGAACCAACTATTCTACATATCAAACATTAAAACTTCACATAATTTTCAAACATAAAAAATTACACATTTAAAACAAGTATTCAACTTTATTTCTATGAGATTGAGAGCATGTTTCATTAGCAATTTCACAAAATTGATAACCTTAGCATCACACTCTAACAATATAATTTTTTGTAATTCAAATTTGACTAATTCCCCAAATTTAGTTGTCTTCTCTAGGACTGACTAACTACAAGTTTGTTAGCACCCTCAATCCACACATAATTGGTCTTAATTTTCTTGGCTAACAAAACTCCATGGTAGACCACCACAAGCACCTTGTTGAGGCTGCGGTGGCCTACCATGGATTTTTGTTAGCTACAAATATTAAGGCTAATTATGTGTCCATTAAGGGGGGTTCTAATGTCGTGTCTTAATATGATGACCCGAAGATTTATGATTAAGTGTGCCATTTTAGAGTTACTTCTATTTACTTCACATATTTTCTGGGTATTTTTGGACCCTCTCTTGAAGTTTCCTACTCTGCATTCTACAGCCATTAGAGACATTATGGGAGGAGAAAACAAAAGGATTCAACCCTTAAATTGCAAGGAGTGTAGGAAAAACGAAACTATATGGCATATTATAGAGCATGAGGGGCTTACCCCTTTCATAGAAAGATTGCATGGAGCTAATGTTAATGTTACTAAGAAATTCGCTAAGGGTTTCGAGGATGGGAAAATCCAACTTGAAGGTAGGAAGGTGGAGTTAGATGAAATGTAAATTGTGGAGGTTACAATACTTTTAATGGAAGGCACAAAATTTTATAGAGAGAAAAATGTTTGATGTTCATGTTATCCAATTTCCTAGGAATGAGAAGCTCACCAAAGTCAACAATAGTAGCTACAACACTCGTAACATCAAATCAATTTGGCATTTTGTTCTTGTTGTTTTGATGAAATATATAACTCTGGATGGTTGATACACTAGGGCCTATGGGAACCATTTTATTTTACTCAATCATTTTAGGCAAAAAGTTTGCATTTCATTTCCTTTTTATCTCATGACTTGTATCAATACCAGTATCAAGGACCATAGAAACAACAAAAATTCCCCTACTCTTCATAGGGGTTTTCTTTTTTTTTTCTATCAACATGTTAGGACATTGCCTTCCCCTTCCTCTAGGGTTTCAGATGGGTCTAGTGATTGTAAAGAACAAGGGTTTGTGAGTCTTTCCTCTAAAAAGGTAGAGTGGAATACTGGAATGAAGGTGTTAGAGTCAAAGTCTAAGTCTTCCCTAAAGGTTGGTGATAAAAAGAAGAAGGGTAGAGCCTCCCCATTCTTTGTCTCTAATTTTGAATCCCACCCTTCTAATGATTCCTTACTGGATAAGACTATCCAAGCCCCTTCTCATACTAATATACTTCCCTTCCGGAATGACCTCAATGCCAACTCTTCTTTCCTTAATTTGGATAGGGAGAATCTGGATGATATTCTAGTTGTTGTCCGTGATGTTGCAGTAGATAATTTCAGAATGTTCAAATGGGCTTTTTATGAGATAAAGTGTATAAAAATCAAAGTTTAGGAAATGAATAATAGATAGGAGAATCAAGTTGCTGAATAGTGGATGATGGATCAAAGAAAAACAATCGTGGATTCTATGCAGAAAACTATGGCCATGGTTTCTAATATAAAAAAATATTATGATGCCAAGATTTCCTACCTAGAAGATAAAATCAAGAAAGTGTTTGAAGGAAGGTTGATCTAGGTGGAGAACAAGTTTCAGAAGGTCAATGAGATTCTGATCTTCTTGGACTCTTACAGTCACAAGGTGGTGAAGAGCTCTGTTGAAAGCATAAACACTATGGTAGGAAATTTGGAATCTCTTCACCAAGAAGGGGTTTTGACAAATATGGAAATTATGGAGAAAAAATAGGATGAGATGGATGGTCCGAGTAAAATAACTAGAGATAATTTGAAGAAAAAATCTGTCAATCATGATATTTAGGAGGTGAAGAAAATTGCCCTAAATATAACTCAGCTGGAAACTATGACCATGAAGGCCGTTAAAAAATTGTATTGGTGTCTTTCCTTTGCCTGTCATTGTAGCTATCTTTTGGTGTTTTGCTGGTCTTTTGCTATCTATGGACTACCTTTGGGTTTTTCTTTTGGCAAATTTTTGATGTAGTTTTTTGTTAAAGGGTTTCATATCCCTTAAAAACCTATTTGTTTTTTATTAAGATAAACATGTTTTATAGGGACCTGAAACCCAAATTCATACAAAAATTTAAATATTTAAATAGTAGCTAAACAACAACAAAGACAAAGGAAAAACCCCACAACACCACAACCAACAATGATACCAAGACTAAGCACTAGCAGAACAAATAGGAAAAAACTAAATCAAAGAATGCATGAGCTTAGAGTTATTTTGTATCGTATTCTTATTAATCTCCTCAAGCTCTTCCATTATAAATCTCATTGTGCTCCTCTCCTAGTTTCTATTTCTTATTCTGGTAGAGGGTCCAATAGTAACTTGTGAATCTGTCCCTTGCGAACTTCAAGTTTAGCCACTGAAAGCTGGACACTGGTAATTGGTTGGGCTCTTCGGAACACCATCATCTTGTTAACCTTTCTCATACCTCCTGCACTACTGTTCATAGCTTCTTTTCTTATCTCAACTAGTTTCCTTAGTTTGCTCTTAATCTCCTCCATACTCTTTTCTAGCTGAACAATCCTAGGCTTGTTTTTTGTTTTCATAACTTTGACATCCTCAGTGAGTTTTTGAGTCATTCTGAGAGGATTATTGGTCTTTTCTAGTGTGGGATTTTCAGTAAAAGTATTAATTATATATTTAATTCCTTCCTTTAAAAGATGAATTTCATTGCTAACCCTGTGAAACTTTTTTTCCTGGGCATTAGAAAAATTTATCAGCAGCACCTCAAAGTCCGTTGTCAATTTTATTCTCTCTTGGGTCCACTTGGTCCACATTGAGAGGGATGTCAAGTTTAATTTTTTCTTCAACTTTACCCTTTGATTCCCCTATTTTCTCTAATTTTGTCTTTTTCGAACATGGCAGACCCAACCCTTGAGGCTTAGATGTAGGGGTTTTAAGCTTACTGGTAGCCAGTCTAGGGTGTTTATTTCTTCTACTTCTACTAGTACCCGACTAAATTTTTGTGGGTGGCCCTCTTCCTTAGAGGAGCAATAATAAGGGTCATCTAGAATGTTGAGATGATGCTAATCCATTGTCATACCATCCTCTTCTTCCTCAACCTCGCTCTCAGAAACCATGTATACGTTGGGGCAAGTCAAATATTTGGGGGTTTTCACAATAGGGGAGTGTTTGGCCCCATGAGATTTATCTTATTTCATAATAAGCATAATTAAAGCCTCGTGCAGAACATGGTTATCATTATTCTTGGCATGATTTTCCAAACTATGCTCAAGAGAGGACAACAAATAAAAGGGCAAAGAAATTCTTCTATCATGACTAAAGTGATTCAAAATCATGAAGTGATAAGAAAATATACTAACGAAATGGTCGTCTAGAGTTATGTACCTTATAATGACTCCATCCATTTCCACCTAGAGTTATGTACCTTATAATGTCTACCATCTTCTACACTCTATCTCTTTCACTTTGTTTATCGAAGAAGACCGAAAGGGCTTCCTCCGTAACTTTCCTCTCCCTATAGAACTTATTGCCATCAATCTATAAACTAGTGATCTCAGTAATAAAGGACTTATTAATTCTGAATTTGGCCCCAAAAGCGATAAGGGTGCCATTACGCCAATCATTCACAAATTCCTCTATCATTTTTTAATCCTGGCCATGTAATCTCTTGAGATATGGTACAAGGCCGCCATTAGTAATCTTTGTCCATAGCTCCCCGTTCTTTTCCAAATTTTTGCAAGAAGTTGGCTCCATTATATTTTTGTCTCCTCCCATATTAACACCTCCTTGACAAACTTGGTAAAAAACAACATTTAAACCAAGCTTCAACCAGGAGATGGAAAACCAAATAATTAGGAACAATCTAGAAACCCTAGTTTTGAATCTAAAACACATATTATAGTAAAGACCTTTACACATTTGGCAAGTTGTCATCATTAATAGGCAAAATTTGGACAAGATTTTGGGTGTCCTTTCTTGTCAGCTCCCACATATGTATAGGGAATGTTTCCCTTTACATCCACAGCCTTATATCCTCATACACCACATTAAAATTAGGCACATATTTTGTATGCATATTGCCTTCCCAATACATGAGAGATTTGAAATTCATCAAATGTGGTCATCCTGATTATGTGCAGGAAAAGTGGTGTGATGAAATGGAAAATACAAATTCAAGACTTGTCCACACACCAATGGGACTCTCGGTGCAATTTATGGAGTTATATTGAATAACTCCACTTCCCAAGGGATGTTCCATTGTTCTCTATCTCACAAGGCCCCTCAATCCAATGCCTTTGCTCTCAGATTACTGAGAAAAGTGACTTAGGGATGACAATCATAGGAATGAGGGATGTTTGATTAGTCTAACATGAATCCAATCCTAAATGTGCATGATATTAACAAATATAAATTAAACTAGCATTTATATGATGATAAGATGCAAGCATTAGTAAAAGAACTATCCTAACATGATACACTACCTTAATATGATTATTTATGATAATAGAAATACTTCTAAAATGTTTATTAGATTATTTCTATTCTAAGGGAGACTAAATGCTTTGATAAAATAACTATATATGCTTAGTAAAATGCTTATAAGTGTGCTGCTAAAGACTTGGATCTAAAAATGGAGGTTTGGGAGCTCTATTTATAGGAAAAAATAGGGTAATGAAGGGTCGGGATTGGATGATCTTATCAAGGATCAGGATTCAAAGTTATCAATCCATGTTGACAATTCTCACCAATGAAATGGTGACAACTGTCAATATAAGACTGTTTGAGAGGGGATGTAAGAAGCAATAAATGCTTGAGAAGACCTCATGGTTACCTTAGGAGGTAAGGGTTAAGGTTAGGTTAGGGTTATCCCTTGGATAAAGATTTTACCCATAGGATAAACTCTTGTGCAAGGGTTAAAGGGATAACCATGGTCAAAGCAATGAATTCTTAATGAGACCCTTGGGTTAGATGAGGGTTGAGTTAACCATTAATGGTTTGGAAGACTTTCAAGGTTAACTTGTTTAGGACATAAAGCCTTTAATGGTTTCCACAGACTTTAAGGGTTTGAGAAGTGAGTTCCCTTTGCTTAGGGATGTAACAATATTTAAGGGATGGGTTAGGCTAATTTAGAAGTGATTAGAAAAATCTAAAAGTGGGGTTAGAGAGGTAAGTGGGAGATGTAGGAGAATGCAAGTGGATGGGAGGGTAATTTTAATTAAAATAAATTGCTTTATTTAAATAAAAATAGATGCAACTTCCATAAATACAAGTGGGGGATTTAAATAAATAAATTAGATTTATTTATTTAAAGTGAACAATTTAATTAAATATAAATTTAGTTAAAAAGACTAGAAAGGGGATTTAATTAAATAAATTGAATAATTTATTTGATCAAATAGATGAATGTGAAAGATTTAATTTAATTTAATTTAATTAAATAGGGGAATGCGAATAAAATGAATATTAAACATTCACTTAGGAAAGTGGTCATTTTTATACCTCTACGTTTTGCCCCTCTTTCAAGTGACATGTGTAAACATGTTGATTCAAAGAAAAATTTCATGTGTCGTCAAAATTTAGTCGATGTGATGTCATATGTCAAGATGTCGATGTCATGCCCCAGATTTGATGAATGATATTGATAATGCCCCCTCGAGAGATGTATCACAAAAATTGAAAATTTTGTTGAGTTGATAATCGTTTTTTATTTGATCGCATTTTGAAATTTTGATTGTGTTGAATGTGGTGTTTAATTTATTCATCTCCCAAAAAATGATGTTTGGTAGGATTCGACGTGAGAAAAACGAGAAAAATACATGCCCCACTTACCAACCCGAGTTGACTTTTACCCTATAAAACGTAAAAAGTGATTTCATTTGTTTTATTTGCACCCATTGACTTCTTGTGAGAGTGACACTTGGAGAGAAACAAGATGTCGGTTCCCTATGCTTTGCATCAATTCGAGCGCATTCATCGATACCGGAGGCCCGCCACGTATGGGCATCCAAATTTTGCCCCTTTTTCTTTTTGTTTCGTCAATTTTGATCACGTTTTTTATTTTTTGTGTTGGATTTTCACGGTTTAGCGCGTCAAGTCTATTGCATAGCGCATACGATAAAACAGTTAGCACTTAGGGTTTGTCAACTAGGGTAGCATCTAGGAGTCATTGAATAGCATGTCGCAAGATTAGGGTATCCCGTAGGATAGAATAGCGCATAGGGATAACAGGGTTGTACATGTGAGAAACAAGGTAGCGTGTAGGGTTAACGTATCACATAGGGTTCGTAGGTTGGCACAGAGGGTAATTTTGGCAATGCGTAGGGTTAACCTAGCGTATAGGGCAAAGTTTGTAGTGCATAGTCGGGTTTATCTACTGCCTGGGTGGCAGCTTAGCACATGGGAGAGATTTCTTAGCGCATGAGCAGAAAATTAGCTAGAAAGGAGTGGAAAGATGGCGTTTTGGGGAAAATAGATGGAGGAAGATTATTTGGGGGTGGGTAGGTGTCTGCCAAGTGCTTTGGAATGCATGTTTAGCCAATTTTGTGCCTGCTATGATGCTATCTCAGTTTTGTTTAGATTGGGAAATTGCTTTTGTTGTTTGAAGTACCAAGCTGATTGATAGAATGATGATCCTGATTTGTTGTTGATTTGGATCTTTGATTTGTGCCTTTTCATTGAATGTAATATCCGATATGAGTTCCTATTCATGATTTCCGATATGGTTCCTAATATGGTTCTTGATATGGTGCTTGTGTTATGGGTTTTTGATGTTATTTCTCGATATGGGTCTCTGATTTTCGATATGGATATTTTGATATAATTTCTCGATATGGTGCTTGTGTTATGGGTCTTGATGTTTGATACGAAACTTGATATAATACTTGTGTTGTTTCAAGTTTGATATTATGTTGATTTCGATATGAGATTTGATTTTTGATATGAAACTTGATTCGATATATCATTGTTTCAAGTTTGATATTATGTTGATTTTGATATGGGATTTGATTTTTGATATGGAACTTTTGATATGATTTCTTGATATGGTGCTTGCATTATGGGTCTTGATGTTGCATATGAAACTTGATTTGATACTTGCGTTGTTTCAAGTTGATATGGGATTCGATTTCAGATATATCGGATTTGATGTTGATATGGAATTTGATGTCTGGCATGAAACTTGATTTGATATTTCATTGTTTCAAGTTTGATATTGTGTTGATTTCAATATGGGATTTGATTTTTGATATGGAACTTTTGATATGATTTCTCGATATGATGCTTGTGTTATGGATCTTGATGTTTGATATGAAACTTGATTTGATACTTGTGTTGTTTCAAGTTGATTGGATATGAAATTGGATATATCAAATCGATGTGGAAACTGATGCTTGGACATGTTTTGTTGTTACAGGAACATCTTGGCGTACTTCAGTCGTGTGAGCGATTTCCTAGACCATGGTCTTTGATTCCTTGGTTGACACAGGAAGATAGGGATATCATAGAGAGGTGTGGATTATCCTCTTTGTTGGACATGCCTCAGTATATTATTAACTGGGGTTTGTTGACAACTTTGGTAGAGAGGTAGCATAGTGATACAAACACCTTTCATTTGGCTATTGGCAACATGACAGTCACTCCAGAGGACTGCTATCGGATTCTACGGATTCTAGTGATAGGGGCATTATTTCCATATGAGCAAACAGAGGCGGATGGGATAGAGGCTCTTCATCGGATATTTCATGATAATCAGATTTGTGGATATGAGATCCCTTGGTAGGAGTTTATAGATTTTGAGTATGCTCCACTACCTTCTATACTGGCAGGTTTCATAGCTAGCTTCTTGTGTCCCGACCGTAGGTCGAAGGGAATGGCAGTGAGATGGGGATTGGTGCTAGAGGATATGGTGACATAGGGTCGCACATTTGCATGGGGGTCCTGTATGTTGGCCCATCTGTACAGAGATCTGCACAGGGTGATGTATTTAGGATATAATAGTTTATCAGTCGGGGTCGCATTATTACAGGTGTGGGCTTGGGAGGACATTCCCACAGCGAGGACACTTACTGACAGGGATAGGCCAGTTGGTTAGGCTTATGCATATGGGTAAACATGTATAGTTGTCTAGCATAAGCTAGGTAAGCTAGAGAATTGGAGGAGGGTGTTGGACGACGTTGATATGGTCATCTAGAGACCGTATATGGATTGCCGCCTTTTATCATTGAGAGGTTCTTGCATAGCCGAGTACAATTGCAGTATGGTCGACAACAGGGTGTACTATAGGGAGCATGTTTATATTCTCGTCGAAGGCAAGATGTGCTAGAGTGGGGTCTGACTATTGATAGGGCAGCGGCTATGGAGGAGTACATGCATTTGGCCAGACAGAAATGGGACTATGGGTTTGGAGTGGTGGATGTTGGGATGACAGAGGAGTTTAGAGCTCTCTTTATGGCCCATGTCATAGTGTGAATATCAGATCTAGTGGAGATGATTCTCGCTTTTGATGATGATGAGGATGAGCAGCCTAAGAGGTTAGGGGGATGGAGAGATGAGGGAGAGGAGATGGAGGAGGGATATGGGGAGGGTAGAGGAGATGATGGGGGAGATGGAAGAGGAGGTGGTAGAGGTAGAAAAGGAGATAGAGGAGGGGATGGAGGAGATAGAGGGAGGAGAGGAGGTGGATTAGTCAGGCAAGTAGTTGGTTAGGGAGGGAGAGTAGGTTTGGTAGTTGGAGCTGGTGGAGTTGGCTGAGTAGGTGAGGTGATAGCAGTTGTGGGTGGGATAGATGAATCCTGGCAGTCGACTTAGAGGAGTAGATCAGATGTATTACCTCCATCGACGCCTATGAAAGGGACAGGGATGGGTGGTACCACTACATAGGTACGCATTTAGGTTCGGGTACCCACCCACTGAGAGGACGCACAGATTAGGTCCCTATAGATGATAGTGCAATAGCTTTAGGCATAGGTATTGGCTGAGCAATGCCATATTACACAGATTACCATAGAGAAGGATACGGTGATAGAGCGCCTAGGTCAAGCAGAGTCTCGGGTGGATAGCTCGGAGAGAGTGGCGGCTAGTGGTTCTATGAGAGACACACTAAGAGAGATGCAGTATGTAGCCAAGGAGGCTAAGTACTATAGGCGCTTATATGAGGAGGTGGTCCCTAGAGATCATAGAGCTCCTAGATATGTTGTGGTGGCATCGAGTCGATCAATACAAACTCATTCGAGGACAGAGAGCAGACAGGTTACAGGACCTTCCCAACATGATCCACCTAGAGATCCAGGTGTTGGGACATCTACTGTGAGACCGTCAGCCTTAAGAGATATTCATACCTGAGAGACTTGTCTCCATTGTATTTTGAGCATTTTGTTGTATTTTGATAGACATGACATCTTTTGTATATTTTGACCAATTTTTAAGATATATATGACACCGATTTTCTGATCCACATGTGATGTGCTTATGAATGATGATTTATGCATTGATATGATAGTTCTATGATGATGATGTAATGCTTAGATAAATGTTGATATGATAGTGATTAATATGATTGATGATGAAGATGCAATGATATTATGATTTGTAAGATGTATGATAATGATATACTATGAGATGTATCTTGGAAATGAGATGTATGATAATGATATGATGTGAGATGCATCTTGCAAATGAGATGTATGACAATGATATGTTGTGAGAAGTATCTTGAAAATGAGATGTATGATAATGATATACAACTAATTATAAAATGAGATGCGACTAATTGATCATCCTCATTTCATCGTTTGTCATTCCTGTATAGTCACATGTTTTTGCTTTCTTTGTCTTTATCATCATTGAGCTATGGATATGTTGAAAATTTATACAAGCATAATGGTATAATTGAACCATAATGACTTGATAAAAATTTACAAGGATTTTAATATTGTAAGATGGCAAAGCGTCGAGGTATAATTGAACCAAGACGACCTGAGTGTTTCTTGCATATAAATAGACAAGATTAAACCCTTTGTATGTGCAAAGTTGAACAATGTCTTTAGTGATATGCTTCAAATTACATCTCGAGACAAATATTTGCACAATACAAGTGATCGCCTCACAGACAGAAAATTAAAAAAATATTGGAGTCTCCAACCACTTTCTCTATCTTGATGCATCATTGAGAAAATTTAGGGGATACAATAATTCAAAAGGTTCAAGTACAAAAATATTCAAAAACTTCATGCAAGATGTTAACAAATTATACTTTAGAAAATCATCCATTATGTGTGTTGAAGTTGTTGATCGGAGAAGTGTTTTGCTTTCTTAGCTGCTAGAGTTGTTGTTGACAGGATTTTCTTGGTGTGTTGCGATTCTTGTTTGTTTGAAGTCAGATGAATGTTGCCCCTATTTATAAATATTGATTGATTTGGATATGTACAATGATCACCAAGCCATGGTGGGATATAATGAACTGATATTCAGATAAGCAAGGACAGTGACTACACTAAGTATGTCTAGGATAATGTTGTGTATAAAGTGTTGGGCGATGCAAAAGATATGATTAATGATAGATAGAGGAGTTGTTCCCTCACAAATAGCACCTGTTGTCAGGTTTTCACCACTTGTTTTTATTGCAACTTTTTGTTGTTTTTTTGTTTTTTTTGTTTTTTAACTTTTTCCATGCATTAGACTACTCAAGTATAAAATTTCTTCAGATGGATATTGTTCATTGGTTCATCGAACACATCACCCTCTGAAGTTGTAAGTTGATAGGCACCTGATCCATAGGCTGATATAATGACATAGGGACCCAACTAGTTAGGTTCAAACTTGCCCTTCTTTTCTTGATCCTGTTGATTTCTAGGATTTTCTTTGAGTACGAGATCACCACATTTAAAAATGCTAGGGATGACTTTGTGGTTGTAGCTTCTGCACATGCGATGCTAGTATGCTTTGAGGTGATTATAGGCCTGTTGGTATTTTTCATCTAGAAGCTCTAATTCTTGCAATCTGTTGATCTGATACTCCTCATCTAGAATGAGACCCTTCAAAGATACTCTGAGTGATGGAATTTCTACCTCAAGAGGTAAAATTGCTTCTGATCTATACACCAAAGAATATGGTGTAGCTCGTGTAGGTGTCTTGATGCTATTCCTGTATGCCCAAAGTGTCAGATTGAGTTGCACATGCCAATACTTTCCCACATCATTTACTGTCTTCTTTAGGATTTTTAATATCATTTTATTTGATGCCTCTACTTGACCATTCGCCTATGGGTAGTAAGGTGTAGAGAAATGATGTTGGATTTTGAATGGTTCACATAGTTCTCACACATCCTGATTTTTGAAGGGACGCCCATTGTCTGTGATGATGGAACTAGGAATGTCGTATCTATAGATCAGATAATTGAGAATAAAAGAGGCAATTTGTTTTCCAGTTATAGTGGTCATTGGGACTGCTTCAATCCATTTTCTAAAATACTCTATCGTAGTGATAATGAACTTGTGTCCATTTGAAGATAAGGGATGGATTTTTCCTATTAATTCAAATCCCCACTAACAGAAAGGCCAAGATTTTGTAAATGGCTGTAATTTTTGTGCTAG
>NW_026729711.1:20000-43031 GCF_030272615.1 Cryptomeria japonica | reverse complement strand
GTCGGAGCTCGGTTTGCCCCGGGTGTGCACCTCGGGTGCGCACCTCGCGTGCACCTTCGCTGCGGTGGGCACCTTGGCTGGGTTGCGCGCCTTGGTGGGCACCATGCAGTGCACGAAGTCGGAGCCCGGTTTGCCCCGGGCGCGCACCTCCGCCAGGGTGGGCACCTTGGTGCGCACAACTTGCCTGGGCTGCGCACCAGGAAGGGCTCAAGATGGCACCCGCGTTCCGTTTTTTTCACTATCTTTCAGAACGGAAATTTTAAAATATCGTTTTTTTTTGCCTTTTCTGGAAATTAGTGAAGGCAGCGCATCAAAGGTGCGCAACGCTGGTGCGAACCTGGGAGCGCTCCGATGTGTGCTCCAAGGTGCGGCGTGCACGAAGTCGGAGCCCGGTTTGCCCCGGGTGCGCCCTGGTGGGCACCATGGTGCGCACCAAGGAGCGCTCCGAAGTGTGCTCAAGGTGCGGCCTGCACGAAGTCGGAGCCCGGTTTGCCCCGGGCGTGCACCGCGGGTGGGCACCTTGGTGCGCATGCCTTGCCTGGGCTGCGCACCAGGGCGGGCTCAAGATGGCACCCGCGTTCCGTTTTTTTCACTATCTTTCAAAACGGAAATTTTAAAATCTCATTTTTTTTTGCCTTTTCTGGAAATTAGTGAAGGCAGCGCATCAAAGGTGCGCACCTCGCTGCCCACCACGGTGCGCAACGCCGGTGGGCACCCGGGAGTGCTTCGAAGTGTGCTCCAAGGTGCTGCGTGCACGTTGTCGGAGCCCGGTTTGCCCCGGGTGCGCACCTCGCGTGCACCTTCGTCGGGGTGGGCACCTTGGCTGGGTTTGCCCCGGCTGCGCTCCGAAGCGGGGTTATTGGAGCGCCGCCTCTTTTTTGTCGGAGCGTTTGGTGGGGTTTCTCGCATTGGCTCTTCCCAGCCCGGTTGCCACCCTGGCGCGCACGAAGTCGGAAGTAGGGTTAATTGCCCGGGTGCGCACCTTTGCCAGGGTGGGCACCTTACCTGGGCTGTGCACCAGGGCGGGCTCAAGATGGCACCCGCGTTCCGTTTTTTTCACTATCTTTCAAAACGGAAATTTTAAAATCTCCTCTTTTTTTTGCCTTTCTGGAAATTAGTGAAGGCAGCGCATCAAAGGTGCGCACCTCGCTGCCCACCTTGGTGTGCTCTGAGGTGCGCACCCCGGGAGCGCTACGAAGTGTGCTCCAAGGTGCGGCGTGCACGTTGTCGGAGCCCGGTTTGCCCCGGGTGCGCACCTCGCCTGCACCTTGGCCGGGGTGGGCACCCTCGCTGGGTTTGCCCAGGGTGCGCTCCGAAGCGGGGTTACTGGAGCGCCCCCTCTTTTTTTGTCAGAGCGTTTGGTGGGGTTTCTCGCATTGGCTCTTCCCAGGCCCGGTTGTTGGGTGCGCTCCCACCCTGGCCGCGCGCGAAGTTGGAAGTTGGGTTAATTGCCCGGGCGCGCACCTTCGCCAGGGTGGGCACCTTGGTGCGCACACCTTGGCTGGGCTGCGCACCAGGGCGGGCTCAAGATGGCACCAGCATTCCCTTTTTCTCACTATCTTTCAAAACGGAAATTTTAAAATCTCGTTTTTTTTTTGCCTTTTATGGAAATTAGTGAAGGCATCGCATCAAAGGTGCGCACCTCGCTGCCCACCTTGGTGTGCTCCGAGGTGCCCACCACGGTGCGCTCCGAGGTGCCCACCACGGTGCGCAACGCCGGTGCGAACCCGGGAGCGCCCCGATGTGTGCTCCAAGGTGCGGCGTGCACGAAGCCGGACCCGGTTTGCCCCGGGTGCGCACCTCGCGTGCACCTTGGTGCGCACACCTTGGCTGGGTTGCGCGGCCTGGTGGGCACCATGGTGCGCACCAAGGAGCGCTCCAAAGTGTGCTCCAAGGTGCGGCGTGCACGAAGTCCTAGCCCGGTTTGCCCCGGGTGCGCACCTTCGCCGCGGTGGGCACCATGGCGTGCACGAAGTCGGAGCCCGGTTTGCCCCGGGTGCGCACCTCGCGTGCACCTTCGCCGGGGTGGGCACCTCGGCTGGGTTGCGCGCCCTGGTGCGCACCAAGGAGCGCTCCGAAGTGTGCTCCAAGGTGCGGCGTGCACGAAGTCGGAGCCCGGTTTGCCCCGGGTGCGCACCTTCGCCGCGGTGGGCACCCTGGTGCGCACCATGGCGTGCACGAAGTCGGAGCCCGGTTTGCCCCGGGTGCGCACCTCGCGTGCACCTTCGGCGGGGTTGCGCGCCCTGGTGCGCACCAAGGAGCGCTCCGAAGTGTGCTCCAAGGTGCGGCGTGCACGAAGTCGGAGCCCGGTTTGCCCCGGGTGCGCACCTCGCGTGCACCTTCGGCGGGGTTGCGCGCCCTGGTGGGCACCATGGTGCGCACCAAGGAGCGCTCCGAAGTGTGCTCCAAGGTGCGGCGTGCACGAAGTCGGAGCCCGGTTTGCCCCGGGTGCGCACCTCGCGTGCACCTTCGCCGCGGTGGGCACCATGGCGTGCACGAAGTCGGAGCCCGGTTTGCCCCGGGTGCGCACCTCGCGTGCACCTTCGCCGGGGTGGGCACCTCGGCTGGGTTGCGCGCCCTGAGTGCGCACCAAGGAGCGCTCCGAAGTGTGCTCCAAGGTGCGGCGTGCACGAAGTCGGAGCCCGGTTTGCCCCGGGTGCGCACCTCGCGTGCACCTTCGCCGCGGTGGGCACCATGGCGTGCACGAAGTCGGAGCCCGGTTTGCCCCGGGTGCGCACCCCGCGTGCACCTTCGCCGGGGTGGGCACCTCGGCTGGGTTGCGCGCCCTGGTGCGCACCAAGGAGCGCTCCGAAGTGTGCTCCAAGGTGCGGCGTGCACGAAGTCGGAGCCCGGTTTGCCCCGGGTGCGCACCTCGCGTGCACCTTCGCCGCGGTGGGCACCTTGGCTGGGTTGGGCACCATTGAGCGCTCCGAAGTGTGCTCCAAGGTGCGCACCATGGCCCTCCAAGGTGCGCAGCATGGCGTGCACGAAGTCGGAGCCCGGTTTGCCCCGGGTGCGCACCTCGCGTGCACCTTCGCCAGGGTGGGCACCTCGGTGCGCACACCTTCTCAATGTTTTCTTGCCTTTTCTGGAATTGGTGAAGGCAGCGCATCAAAGGTGCGCACCTCGGTGTGCTCCGAGGTGCGAACCCGAGAGCGCTCCGAGGTGCCCACGAAGTCGAAAGTCGGGTTAATTGCATTGTTTTCCCCGGGTGCGCTCCGAGGTGCGCAACATCGGTGCGCACCAAGGAGGGCTCCGAAGTGGCTCCAAGGTGCGCACGATTCGGAGCTCGGTTTGCCCGGGGTGCGCACACCTTG
Source organism: Cryptomeria japonica (assembly GCF_030272615.1). NCBI lineage: Eukaryota > Viridiplantae > Streptophyta > Pinopsida > Cupressales > Cupressaceae > Cryptomeria > Cryptomeria japonica. The sequence continues at coordinate 39,714 of NW_026729711.1, read as the reverse complement.
GCTGGGTTGCGCACCCTTTGTGCGCTCCAAGGTGCGCACGAAGTCGGAGCTCGGTTTGCCCCGGGTGCGCACCTTCGCCAGGGTGCGCACCTTGATGCGCACGCCTTGGCTGGGCTGCGCACCTTGGTGGGCGCCATGGTGCGCACCTTTCGTGCGCTCCAAGGTGCGCACGAAGTCGGAGCTCGGTTTGCCCCGGGTGCGCACCTTGGTGGGCGCCATGGTGCACTCCGAGGTGCCCAAGATTGGTGCGCACCAAGGAGCGCTCCGAAGTGCGCTCCAAGGTGCGCAGGTGCGCGCGAAGTCGAAAGTTGGGTTAATTGTCCGGTTTGCCTCGGGTGCGCACCTTGCGTGCACCTTCGCCAGGGTGGGCGCCTTGGTGCGCACACCTTGGCTGGGCCTGCGCACCCGGGCGCGCACACCTTGGCACCCGCGTTTCCTTCATTTTAAATTTTTTTTTTTTACAATCTCTCAAGTGGGAAATTCTATAATCTCAACTTTTTTTGCCTTTTCAGGAAACTTTTGAATGGAGCGCATCATTGGTGCGCTCCGAAGTGTGCTCCAAGGTGCGCACCTCTGGTGTGCTCCAAAGCTCTCTCCAGCTGCGTGCACCTGCCCCGGCCGCGCACCCGGCCCCGCCCAGCTTCGCTCACCTGTCCCGGGCGTCTGGTGCGGAACCTTAGAGTAAGAAACATCACCGTGCACCTTGGCCAACGTGCGCGACTCGACCGAGCGCGCACTGGCCGAGGTGCACACCGATTTCACCTGGGTGCGCGCGCAGCACCTCGGGCGCACCGGGGTGCGCGCACAACGCCCGGGTTGCACCGTGGCCTGTGTGCTCGGGGCGCCTCGGGGTGCGCGCTCGGTGTCGCCCCCGCGCGCGCGGTAGTGCGGGCAGCGCACCCCGGCCCGGCCCGGCCCCGACGAGAACGCAAACGGGCAAAAGGTTTATTCAAATAGCATTGCGACGCCCGGCGAAAAACTAAGAAAGGGTGCAACACCGGGACTTCCCGGGAGGTCACCCATCCCAGTACTACTCCGGCCCAAGCGCGCTTAACTGCGGAGTTCTGATGGGATCCGGTGCACTAACGCTGGTATGATCGCACCCGTTATGAGCTTGTCGCAGTGTGTACTTAGCAAACCGCGACCCACGTGCGAATCCACCCCGGCCACCCACCCCCGTCGAGGTGCACACCCTCCCTCGCGAAGTGCGCCCCGTTCGCCAAGTGTGAGCCCTGCCCGGGTGCGCGCACCTTGCTAGGGCGTCGGGTGTGCACCCGGCCCGGCCTACGTGCGTGCACCTGGACGGGGCGTCGTGTGCGTGCAGTGTCCCGTCTGCAACGCGGTGCCCACACACCACCTCGGGCGCAACGACCTGCGCTCACATGTGGGCCGAGTGCACCTTGGTGCATGTTCGGGGCGCCTCGGGTGCACGCTCGATCTTGCCCCGGTGCACCAAGGCGCTCGGTTTGCCCCGGGTGCGCACTTGGTGCAAGGTGGGCACCCAAAATAGGGATCAAGCACCAAAACACAAGTTTCGGGATGCAAAATGGGACCCAAGGACCACAAATGCGTTCCAAGACCCATGATGGGTCCACGAGAACAAAAATGTGTTCCGAGACTTAATAAACAAATATTGGGTTTTAGGAGAAGAAACATGCTCTGATGCCCAAAACGAGAATCGACCCCGAAAAGGCCACAGGCCAAAAGTGGGATGCGAGACAAAAAAAAATGGGACCCGAGGACCAAAATTGGGTTCCCAGGTCGAAGACAGGGCAACCGGACAAGAAACGACCTCTAAGGCTCGAAATGAGTCCCGACGACTAAAACTTGACAAGAAGCACCCATCAGGCACCCAACTCGACACCCATGGGATGCCGACCCACCCGGGCTTCCACCTAGCACACCTTGGCACCCACCCACCCTCGCACCCAACCTCGCACCCAACTTAGCACCTTTGAACCCACATTGGCACTCACCCTGACCCTGGCACCTTGGAACCCACATTGGCACTCACCTTGACCCTGGCACCCACCTTTGCACTCACCTTGGGACCCACCCTGGCTCCCACCTCGGCACCCACCCAGACACCCACCTTGGTTCCTTGGCACCCACCTTGGATCCTTGGCACCCACCCCGACACCCACCTTGGCACGCAACTTGGCTACTTGCCACCCACCTTGGCTCCTTGACGCCCACCCCGACAACCACCCCGTGACCTACCCTGGCTAGGGTTGGTGCACACCCACCCTGGTGCCCACCTTGGCACCCACCCCATGACCCACCTTGGCACGCACCTTAGTACCCACCCCGTTACCCACCCTAGGACCCACCCCGTGACCCACCTTGGCCAGGGTGGGTGCCTTGGTGCGCACAACTTGCCTGGGCTGCACACCAGGGCGGGCTCAAGATGGCACCCGCGTTCCGTTTTTTTCACTATCTTTCAAAACGGAAATTTTAAAATCTCGTTTTTTTTTTTTTTTTGCCTTTTCTGGAAATTAGTGAAGGCAGCGCATCAAAGGTGCGCAATGCTGGTGCGAACCCGGGAGCGCTCCGATGTGTGCTCCAAGGTGCGGCGTGCACGAAGTCCGAGCCCGGCTTGCCCCGGGTGCGCACCTCGCGTGCACCTTCGCCGGGGTGAGCACCTTGGCTGGGTTGCGCGCCCTGGTGCGCACCAAGGAGCGCTCTGAAGTGTGCTCCAAGGTGCGGCGTGCACGAAGTCGGAGCTCGGTTTGCCCCGGGTGTGCACCTCGGGTGCGCACCTCGCGTGCACCTTCGCTGCGGTGGGCACCTTGGCTGGGTTGCGCGCCTTGGTGGGCACCATGCAGTGCACGAAGTCGGAGCCCGGTTTGCCCCGGGCGCGCACCTCCGCCAGGGTGGGCACCTTGGTGCGCACAACTTGCCTGGGCTGCGCACCAAGAAGGGCTCAAGATGGCACCCGCGTTCCGTTTTTTTCACTATCTTTCAGAACGGAAATTTTAAAATATCGTTTTTTTTTGCCTTTTCTGGAAATTAGTGAAGGCAGCGCATCAAAGGTGCGCAACGCTGGTGCGAACCTGGGAGCGCTCCGATGTGTGCTCCAAGGTGCGGCGTGCACGAAGTCGGAGCCCGGTTTGCCCCGGGTGCGCCCTGGTGGGCACCATGGTGCGCACCAAGGAGCGCTCCGAAGTGTGCTCCAAGGTGCGGCCTGCACGAAGTCGGAGCCCGGTTTGCCCCGGGCGTGCACCGCGGGTGGGCACCTTGGTGCGCATGCCTTGCCTGGGCTGCGCACCAGGGCGGGCTCAAGATGGCACCCGCGTTCCGTTTTTTTCACTATCTTTCAAAACGGAAATTTTAAAATCTCATTTTTTTTTGCCTTTTCTGGAAATTAGTGAAGGCAGCGCATCAAAGGTGCGCACCTCGCTGCCCACCACGGTGCGCAACGCCGGTGGGCACCCGGGAGTGCTTCGAAGTGTGCTCCAAGGTGCTGCGTGCACGTTGTCGGAGCCCGGTTTGCCCCGGGTGCGCACCTCGCGTGCACCTTCGTCGGGGTGGGCACCTTGGCTGGGTTTGCCCCGGCTGCGCTCCGAAGCGGGGTTATTGGAGCGCCGCCTCTTTTTTTGTCGGAGCGTTTGGTGGGGTTTCTCGCATTGGCTCTTCCCAGGCCCGGTTGCCACCCTGGCGCGCACGAAGTCGGAAGTAGGGTTAATTGCCCGGGTGCGCACCTTTGCCAGGGTGGGCACCTTACCTGGGCTGTGCACCAGGGCGGGCTCAAGATGGCACCCGCGTTCCGTTTTTTTCACTATCTTTCAAAACGGAAATTTTAAAATCTCCTCTTTTTTTTGCCTTTTCTGGAAATTAGTGAAGGCAGCGCATCAAAGGTGCGCACCTCGCTGCCCACCTTGGTGTGCTCTGAGGTGCGCACCCGGGAGCGCTACGAAGTGTGCTCCAAGGTGCGGCGTGCACGTTGTCGGAGCCCGGTTTGCCCCGGGTGCGCACCTCGCCTGCACCTTGGCCGGGGTGGGCACCCTCGCTGGGTTTGCCCAGGGTGCGCTCCGAAGCGGGGTTACTGGAGCGCCCCCTCTTTTTTTGTCAGAGCGTTTGGTGGGGTTTCTCGCATTGGCTCTTCCCAGGCCCGGTTGTTGGGTGCGCTCCCACCCTGGCGCGCGCGAAGTTGGAAGTTGGGTTAATTGCCCGGGCGCGCACCTTCGCCAGGGTGGGCACCTTGGTGCGCACACCTTGGCTGGGCTGCGCACCAGGGCGGGCTCAAGATGGCACCAGCATTCCCTTTTTCTCACTATCTTTCAAAACGGAAATTTTAAAATCTCGTTTTTTTTTGCCTTTTATGGAAATTAGTGAAGGCATCGCATCAAAGGTGCGCACCTCGCTGCCCACCTTGGTGTGCTCCGAGGTGCCCACCACGGTGCGCTCCGAGGTGCCCACCACGGTGCGCAACGCCGGTGCGAACCCGGGAGCGCCCCGATGTGTGCTCCAAGGTGCGGCGTGCACGAAGCCGGACCCCGGTTTGCCCCGGGTGCGCACCTCGCGTGCACCTTGGTGCGCACACCTTGGCTGGGTTGCGCGGCCTGGTGGGCACCATGGTGCGCACCAAGGAGCGCTCCGAAGTGTGCTCCAAGGTGCGGCGTGCACGAAGTCCTAGCCCGGTTTGCCCCGGGTGCGCACCTTCGCCGCGGTGGGCACCATGGCGTGCACGAAGTCGGAGCCCGGTTTGCCCCGGGTGCGCACCTCGCGTGCACCTTCGCCGGGGTGGGCACCTCGGCTGGGTTGCGCGCCCTGGTGCGCACCAAGGAGCGCTCCGAAGTGTGCTCCAAGGTGCGGCGTGCACGAAGTCGGAGCCCGGTTTGCCCCGGGTGCGCACCTTCGCCGCGGTGGGCACCCTGGTGCGCACCATGGCGTGCACGAAGTCGGAGCCCGGTTTGCCCCGGGTGCGCACCTCGCGTGCACCTTCGGCGGGGTTGCGCGCCCTGGTGCGCACCAAGGAGCGCTCCGAAGTGTGCTCCAAGGTGCGGCGTGCACGAAGTCGGAGCCCGGTTTGCCCCGGGTGCGCACCTCGCGTGCACCTTCGGCGGGGTTGCGCGCCCTGGTGGGCACCATGGTGCGCACCAAGGAGCGCTCCGAAGTGTGCTCCAAGGTGCGGCGTGCACGAAGTCGGAGCCCGGTTTGCCCCGGGTGCGCACCTCGCGTGCACCTTCGCCGCGGTGGGCACCATGGCGTGCACGAAGTCGGAGCCCGGTTTGCCCCGGGTGCGCACCTCGCGTGCACCTTCGCCGGGGTGGGCACCTCGGCTGGGTTGCGCGCCCTGGTGCGCACCAAGGAGCGCTCCGAAGTGTGCTCCAAGGTGCGGCGTGCACGAAGTCGGAGCCCGGTTTGCCCCGGGTGCGCACCTCGCGTGCACCTTCGCCGCGGTGGGCACCATGGCGTGCACGAAGTCGGAGCCCGGTTTGCCCCGGGTGCGCACCCCGCGTGCACCTTCGCCGGGGTGGGCACCTCGGCTGGGTTGCGCGCCCTGGTGCGCACCAAGGAGCGCTCCGAAGTGTGCTCCAAGGTGCGGCGTGCACGAAGTCGGAGCCCGGTTTGCCCCGGGTGCGCACCTCGCGTGCACCTTCGCCGCGGTGGGCACCTTGGCTGGGTTGGGCACCATTGAGCGCTCCGAAGTGTGCTCCAAGGTGCGCACCATGGCCCTCCAAGGTGCGCAGCATGGCGTGCACGAAGTCGGAGCCCGGTTTGCCCCGGGTGCGCACCTCGCGTGCACCTTCGCCAGGGTGGGCACCTCGGTGCGCACACCTTCTCAATGTTTTCTTGCCTTTTCTGGAAATTGGTGAAGGCAGCGCATCAAAGGTGCGCACCTCGGTGTGCTCCGAGGTGCGAACCCGAGAGCGCTCCGAGGTGCCCACGAAGTCGAAAGTCGGGTTAATTGCATTGTTTTCCCCGGGTGCGCTCCGAGGTGCGCAACATCGGTGCGCACCAAGGAGGGCTCCGAAGTGTGCTCCAAGGTGCGCACGATTCGGAGCTCGGTTTGCCCGGGGTGCGCACACCTTGGCTGGGTTGCGCACCCTTTGTGCGCTCCAAGGTGCGCACGAAGTCGGAGCTCGGTTTGCCCCGGGTGCGCACCTTCGCCAGGGTGCGCACCTTGATGCGCACGCCTTGGCTGGGCTGCGCACCTTGGTGGGCGCCATGGTGCGCACCTTTCGTGCGCTCCAAGGTGCGCACGAAGTCGGAGCTCGGTTTGCCCCGGGTGCGCACCTTGGTGGGCGCCATGGTGCACTCCGAGGTGCCCAAGATTGGTGCGCACCAAGGAGCGCTCCGAAGTGCGCTCCAAGGTGCGCAGGTGCGCGCGAAGTCGAAAGTTGGGTTAATTGTCCGGTTTGCCTCGGGTGCGCACCTTGCGTGCACCTTCGCCAGGGTGGGCGCCTTGGTGCGCACACCTTGGCTGGGCTGCGCACCCGGGCGCGCACACCTTGGCACCCGCGTTTCCTTCATTTTAAATTTTTTTTTTTTACAATCTCTCAAGTGGGAAATTCTATAATCTCAACTTTTTTTGCCTTTTCAGGAAACTTTTGAATGGAGCGCATCATTGGTGCGCTCCGAAGTGTGCTCCAAGGTGCGCACCTCTGGTGTGCTCCAAAGCTCTCTCCAGCTGCGTGCACCTGCCCCGGCCGCGCACCCGGCCCCGCCCAGCTTCGCTCACCTGTCCCGGGCGTCTGGTGCGGAACCTTAGAGTAAGAAACATCACCGTGCACCTTGGCCAACGTGCGCGACTCGACCGAGCGCGCACTGGCCGAGGTGCACACCGATTTCACCTGGGTGCGCGCGCAGCACCTCGGGCGCACCGGGGTGCGCGCACAACGCCCGGGTTGCACCGTGGCCTGTGTGCTCGGGGCGCCTCGGGTGCGCGCTCGGTGTCGCCCCCGCGCGCGCGGTAGTGCGGGCAGCGCACCCCGGCCCGGCCCGGCCCCGACGAGAACGCAAACGGGCAAAAGGTTTATTCAAATAGCATTGCGACGCCCGGCGAAAAACTAAAAAAGGGTGCAACACCGGGACTTCCCGGGAGGTCACCCATCCCAGTACTACTCCGGCCCAAGCGCGCTTAACTGCGGAGTTCTGATGGGATCCGGTGCACTAACGCTGGTATGATCGCACCCGTTATGAGCTTGTCGCAGTGTGTACTTAGCAAACCGCGACCCACGTGCGAATCCACCCCGGCCACCCACCCCCGTCGAGGTGCACACCCTCCCTCGCGAAGTGCGCCCCGTTCGCCAAGTGTGAGCCCTGCCCGGGTGCGCGCACCTTGCTAGGGCGTCGGGTGTGCACCCGGCCCGGCCTACGTGCGTGCACCTGGACGGGGCGTCGTGTGCGTGCAGTGTCCCGTCTGCAACGCGGTGCCCACACACCACCTCGGGCGCAACGACCTGCGCTCACATGTGGGCCGAGTGCACCTTGGTGCATGTTCGGGGCGCCTCGGGTGCACGCTCGATCTTGCCCCGGTGCACCAAGGCGCTCGGTTTGCCCCGGGTGCGCACTTGGTGCAAGGTGGGCACCCAAAATAGGGATCAAGCACCAAAACACAAGTTTCGGGATGCAAAATGGGACCCAAGGACCACAAATGCGTTCCAAGACCCATGATGGGTCCACGAGAACAAAAATGTGTTCCGAGACTTAATAAACAAATATTGGGTTTTAGGAGAAGAAACATGCTCTGATGCCCAAAACGAGAATCGACCCCGAAAAGGCCACAGGCCAAAAGTGGGATGCGAGACAAAAAAAAATGGGACCCGAGGACCAAAATTGGGTTCCCAGGTCGAAGACAGGGCAACCGGACAAGAAACGACCTCTAAGGCTCGAAATGAGTCCCGACGACTAAAACTTGACAAGAAGCACCCATCAGGCACCCAACTCGACACCCATGGGATGCCGACCCACCCGGGCTTCCACCTAGCACACCTTGGCACCCACCCACCCTCGCACCCAACCTCGCACCCAACTTAGCACCTTTGAACCCACATTGGCACTCACCCTGACCCTGGCACCTTGGAACCCACATTGGCACTCACCTTGACCCTGGCACCCACCTTTGCACTCACCTTGGGACCCACCCTGGCTCCCACCTCGGCACCCACCCAGACACCCACCTTGGTTCCTTGGCACCCACCTTGGATCCTTGGCACCCACCCCGACACCCACCTTGGCACGCAACTTGGCTACTTGCCACCCACCTTGGCTCCTTGACGCCCACCCCGACAACCACCCCGTGACCTACCCTGGCTAGGGTTGGTGCACACCCACCCTGGTGCCCACCTTGGCACCCACCCCATGACCCACCTTGGCACGCACCTTAGTACCCACCCTGTTACCCACCCTAGGACCCACCCCGTGACCCACCTTGGCCAGGGTGGGTGCACCCACCCTGGTGCCCACCTTGGCACCCACCCATCCTAGCACCCAGCCTGTGACCGGGCTTGGAACCCAACCTTGCACCCGTCTTGGCCAGTGTGGGTGCGCACCCATCCTGGCACCCACGTTGTGACACACCCTTTAACCCACGCACCCTAGCAGCCACGTTGGCACCCACCTTGGAACACAACCTAGCAACTTGGCACCCACCCCGTGACCCACCTTGGCATCCACCATAGCAGTCGCCCACTTGGCACCCACCTTGGAACCCAAGTTGGCACCCACCTCGGCACCCACCTTGACACTTGTGGACCCACCTTGCCACTCACCCTAGCATCGACCCATCCTAGCACCCACCCTGGCACCTTTGCACCCTAGCACTCACCCATCCTAGCACCTAACCTGTGACCCACCTTGACACTCACCCTCGCACCCACCTTGGAACCCAACCTAGCACCCACCCACCCTGACACCAACCCTAGCACCTACCCACCCTTGCACCCACCCTGTGACCCATCTTGGCACCCACCCATCCTACCACTCAACCTATCACCCACCTTCTCACCCACCTTGGCATCCACCTTAGCACCCACCCACACTGGCACCTTGGCACCCACCTCGGGCAAGGTGGGTGCACACCCACCCTGACACCCAATTTAGAACCAACCGAGCATGTTACCCACCTTGGCACCCACATTGCAGCCCACCCTAGTACCCACCCTATGACCCACATTGGCATCCACACCCTAGCACCCAGGCACCTCGACACCCGCCTTGACACGCACCCTAGCACTAAACCTGTGACCCACCTTGGAACTCACCCTAGAACCCACCCACCCTGTGAACCACCTTGGCATCCACCTTAGCACCCACCCACCTTGGCACCCACTCTAGCACTCACCCATCCTAACACCCAACTTGTTACCCACCTTGGCACCCGCCCTCGCGTCCACCTTGAAACCCACCCTAGCACCCACCCACGCAGGAGCCCACCTTGGCACCCAACCTAACACCCACGCATCCTGGCACCCAACTTGTGACCCACCTTGGAACCCACCCTAGTACCCACCTTTGAACCCACTATATCACCAACCCACCTTGGCACCCACCCTATGACCCTCTTTGGAATCCACCCTAGCACGCACCCACCCTGGCACCCACCATGGAGCGCACCCTAGCACCCACCCACCTCGGCACGCACCTCAACACCCACCTTGGTGTGCGCACTGCGCCAACCTCTCAAAGACCCTATGTGGTGCGCTCCAAAGTGTACACCTTTGGTGCGCTCCAAGGTGCGCACCTTTGGTGCACACCGAGGTGCACACCAAAGTGTGCACCGAGGTGAGCACCAAAGTGCACTCCAAGGTGCACACCAAGGCGTGCACCTTTGGTGCGGTCAATGCAAACGAATTCGGAAGTTGGGGTCGATGTCCTAATCGCTGCTGCAGACTACACGTATGAGAATCGGACAAATAGCTTTATATAGGGGAGGTGTTGCGTTTGATGGGTCGACTCCCCTGGTTGTGTGCACTGCACCAACTTCAAAGACCCTGTCTTGTTTAAGAAGTCAAAAGTTGGGGTGGATGTCCTAATCATTGCTGCAGTCTACGCATGTATGAGAATCAGACAAATAGCTTATATAGGGGAGGTGTTGCATTCGGTGGGTTGACTCCCCTGGTTGTGCGCACTGCGCCAACCTCAAAGACCCCGCATAGCAGAAGAAGTCGGAAGTCGGATTTTGGTGAGCACCAAGGCGTGCACCTTTGGTGCGGTCAACGCAGACGAATTCAGAAGTTGGGGTGGATGTCCTAATCGTTGTTGCAGGCTACACATGTATGAGAATCAGACAAATAGCTTATATAGGGGAGGTGTTGGGTTTGATGGGTCAACTCCCTTGGTTGTGCGCATTACGCCAACCTCAAAGACCTTGTTTTCGTTAAGAAGTCAAAAGTTGGGGTCAATGTCCTAATGGCTCCTGTAGGCTACACATGTATGAGAATCGGACAAATAGCTTATATAGGGGAGGTGTTGGGTTTGATGGGTCGACTCCCCTGGTTGTGCGCATTACGTCAACCTCAAAGACCTTGTTTTCGTTAAGAAGTCAAAAGTTGGGGTCGATGTCCTAATTGCTCCTGTAGACTACACATGTATGAGAATCAGACAAATAGCTTATATAGGGGAGGTGTTGGGTTTGATGGGTTGACTCCCCTAGTTGTTCGCATTACACCAACCTCAAAGACCTTGTTTTCGTTTAGAAGCCGAAAGTTGGGGTCGATGTCCTAATTGCTCCTGCAGGCTACGCATGTATGAGAATCAGACAAATAGCTTATATAGGGGAGGTGTTGGGTTTGATGGGTCGACTCCCCTGGTTGTGCGCATTGCGCCAACCTCAAAGACCCTGCATTGCGGATGAAGTCGAAAGTCAGAGTTTGGTGTGCTACAAGGTGTGGTCGAAGGTGCTCACCTAGGTGTGCACCTTTGGAGCGCAGGAAAAGTGCCCTCCAAAAGTGCGCACCTTTGGAGTGCACAAAAGTGCCCTCCAAAAGTGCGCACCTTTGGAGCGCACAAAAGTGCCCTCCAAAAAGTGCCCTCCAAAAGTGCGCACCTTTGGAGCGCACAAAAGTGCCCTCCAAAAAGTGCCCTCCAAAAGTGCGCACCTTTGGAGTGCAGAAAAGTGCCCTCCAAAAAGTGCCCTCCAAAAGTGTGCACCTTTGGAGTGCACAAAAGTGCCCTCCAAAAGTGCGCACCTTTGGAGCGCAGAAAAGTGCCCTCCAAAAAGTGCCCTCCAAAAGTGCGCACCTTTGGAGCGCAGAAAAGTGCCCTCCAAAAAGTGCCCTCCAAAAGTGCGCACCTTTGGAGCGCAGAAAAGTGCCCTCCAAAAAGTGCCCTCCAAAAGTGCGCACCTTTGGAGCGCAGAAAAGTGCCCTCCAAAAAGTGCCCTCCAAAAGTGCGCACCTTTGGAGCGCACAAAAGTGCCCTCCAAAAAGTGCCCTCCAAAAGTGCGCACCTTTGGAGCGCACAAAAGTGCCCTCCAAAAGTGCGCACCTTTGGAGCGCACAAAAGTGCCCTCCAAAAGTGCGCACTTTTGGTGCGCACCAAGGCGCTGGTTCGGTCGTTGCAGGCGAGTTCGGAAGTTGGGGTCGATGTCCTGAGCGGAGGTGCAAACTACACAGGTGTCGGAATCGGACAAATAGCTTATATAGGGGAGGTGTATGCTTCGATGGGTCGACTCCCCAGGTTGAGCGCACCGCGCCAACCTCAAAGACCCTACGGTATGGATGAAGTCGGAAGTTGGGTCCGATGACCGATTCGATTAGTAGGTATGCTCATGAGGTCGGAATTTGGGTCCGATGACCTGCCATGTGCAGGAAGGCGAATGTTGGCACTGTGCGTTGCAAGGTGCACACCAAGGTGCTGGTGCGGTCTTTTTAGTCGAGTTCGGAAGTTGGGGTCGATGTCCTGATCGGAGGTGCAAGCTACACAGGTGTGGGAATCGGACAAATAGCTTATATAGGGGAGGTGTATGCTTCGTTGGGTCGACTCCCCGGGTTGAGCGCACCGCGCCAACCTCAAAGACCCTACGGTATGGATGAAGTCGGAAGTTGGGTCCGATGACCGATTCGATATGTAGGCATACTCGCGAGGTCGGAATTTGGGTCCGATGACCTGCCATGTGCAGGAAGGCGAATGTTGGCACTGTGCGTTGCAAGGTGCGCACCAAGGCGCTGGTTCGGTCGTTGCAGGCGAGTTCGGAAGTTGGGGTCGATGTCCTGATCGGAGGTGCAAACTACACAGGTGTGGGAATCGGACAAATAGCTTATATAGGGGAGGTGTATGCTTCGTTGGGTCGACTCCCCGGGTTGAGCGCACCGCGCCAACCTCAAAGACCCTACGGTATGGATGAAGTCGGAAGTTGTGTCCGATGACCGATTCGATATGTAGGCATACTCGCGAGGTCGGAATTTGGGTCCGATGACCTGCCATGTGCAGGAAGGCGAATGTTGGGACTGTGCGTCGCAAGGTGCGCACCAAGGCGCTGGTGCCGTCGTTGCAGTCGAGTTCGGAAGTTGGGGTCGATGTCCTGGTCAGAGGTGCAAACTACACAGGTGTGGGAATCGGACAAATAGCTTATATAGGGGAGGTGTATGCTTCGATGGGTCGACTCCCCGGGTTGAGCGCACCGCGCCAACCTCAAAGACCCTACAGTATGGATGAAGTCGGAAGTTGGGTCCGATGACCGATTCGATACGTAGGCATATTGGCGAGGTCTGAATTTGTGTCCGATGACCTGCCATGCGCAGGAAGGCGGAATTTGGGTCCGATGACCGAGTTGATGGCGTGCCATGCGCAGAAAGGCGGAATTTGGGTCCGATGACCGAGTTGATGTTGATGGCCCGCCATGCACAGGAAGGCGGAATTTGGGTCCGATGACCGATTTGAAGGCGTGCCATGCGCAGAAAGGCGGAGTTTGGGTCCGATGACCGAGTTGATATTGATGGCCCGCCATGCGCAGGAAGGCGGAATTTGGGTCCGATGACCTGACATACGCATGGAGTCCGACTCGGGGGCCGATGTTCGATTCGATGACTTGCATTGTGGGTAAAGTCGGAAGTTGTGGTCTTTGACCCGATTCGATGACCAGACTTCGGCTGCTTGAGAATCGGACAAATAACTTATATAGGGGAGGTAGTGTTCTCGAGCATCCTCCCCCCGTGCCCGTTTATGTCGATTGATGCTGGTGCTCGACTGGTTGGAGCGCTCGGATGCAAAAATCTTGCACCAGGATTTATCGATTGTGATGGACACGGCAAGTCTCCTGATTGCTATGCAGGAGCTCATCGTGAATCTCTATGCGGCCTTGGTATGGACTCGACCTGCGGAATGGTTCGGCAATGGTAGTCGCTCCAACACGTCCTTGCAATGGCCACAGAGGTGATTCGACTAGAGCTCCAGTCTAGCTTTTGGGTTGCTTGGCGGACTGGTATAGCCGCGATCGAGTTCCGGCCATGAACGTTTTAGATAGCTCTTGGGCTTTCTGGGACGGAAGTCGGAAGTTTGGGCTGTTGTCCGATTTGATGACCATTCTTCGGATGTGTGAGAATCGGACAAATAACTTATATAGGGGACTGTGTTGTCTCACGCAGCCCCCTCCGTGCCCCTCTATCTCGACCGATGTTGGTGCTTGAAAGGGTTGGGATCGCTCGGATTTATAAACGTGCACCACCATTTGTCGAGTGTGAGGGACGCGGCAGGTCTCCTAAATGCTATACGGGCGCTCTCTGAGAATCTCTATCCGGCCTCGACACAGACTAGTCTTGCTGAATGGTTTGGCACTGGTAGTCGATCCAACACGTCGTTGTTGTGGCCGCCTAGGCGATTCGATTCGAGCCCCCGTCTAGCTTTTGGGTTGCTTGGCGGATTTTGCCCTATCCGCAAGTGAGCTCGGTCCCTAAACGTTCGAGAAACCCGATTGCTATGCGCCGACTCTCTTTCTTGCGAGCCTCCATCTAGCTTTTGGGTCTCTACGGAACGGAAGTCGGAATCTGGGACCGTTGTTTGATTCGACGAGGCAGACTACGGTTGTGCGAGAATCGGACAAATAACTTATATAGGGGAGGTGTTGACTGGAGCATTCTCCCCCGTGCCCCTCTAACTCGACCAATGCTGGCGCTCGAACGGTGGTAGCGCTCGGATTTTCGTTGAGCGCCAGCATTGGTCGATTTAGAGGGGCATGCGAGATTCCCGAATGCTATGCGAGGGCTCTAACGGAAATGTCTATTGGTTTCGGTATGGATGCAATTGCGAGTGGTTCGGCAAAGGTAGTCGTTCCGATGCGTCCATGTCGTGGCCAAATCGATAATTCGATTTGAGCCCTCGTATAGCATTTGGGTCTCTCGATGTGATTCCGCATTCCAGTCCCTTTGGGCACTGCTTGAGCCGCATCCCAGGGGGTTCCCTTCCCAATAATCTGCCTCGCAACCCGATTGCTATGCGGTGAGGCTCCTCGGCCGCCTCGGAACTATCTGTGTATCAGACGCATCGCGGGATAAGGGGTTGGCAACGGTAGTCGCCCCAAGCGCGTCCGATGCTTGGACCATTCCGAGGCGGCCCTGAAGCCTCTTCCGTCTAGCCGTTGGGTCCTTCTCGCCGCATCCCTTGCCTCGCACCCCGATTGCTATGCGGTGAGGCTCCTCGGCCGCCTTGGAACTATCTGTGTATCAGACGCATCGCGGGATAAGGGGTTGTCACTGGTAGTCGCCCCAAGCGCGTCCGATGCTTGGACCATTCCGAGGCGGCCCTGAAGCCTCTTCCGTCTAGCCGTTGGGTCCTTCTCGCCGCATCCCTCGACTCGCACCCCGATTGCTATGCGGTGAGGCTCCTCGGCCGCCTTGGAACTATCTGTGTATCGGACGCGTCGCGGGATAAGGGGTTGTCACTGGTAGTCGCCCCAAGCGCGTCCGATGCTTGGACCATTCCGAGGCGGCCCTGAAGCCTCTTCCGTCTAGCCGTTGGGTCCTTCTCGCCGCATCCCTCGCCTCGCACCCCGATTGCTATGCGGTGAGGCTCCTCGGCCGCCTTGGAACTATCTGTGTATCGGACGCGTCGCGGGATAAGGGGTTGTCACTGGTAGTCGCCCCAAGCGCGTGCGATGCATGGACCATTCCCAGGCGGCCCTGAAGCCTCTTCCGTCTAGCCGTTGGGTCCTTCTCGCCGCATCCCTCGCCTCGCACCCCGATTGCTATGCGGTGAGGCTCCTCGGCCGCCTTGGAACTATCTGTGTATCGGACGCGTCGCGGGATAAGGGGTTGTCACTGGTAGTCGCCCCAAGCGCGTCCGATGCTTGGACCATTCCGAGGCGGCCCTGAAGCCTCTTCCGTCTAGCCGTTGGGTCCTTCTCGCCGCATCCCTCGCCTCGCACCCCGATTGCTATGCGGTGAGGCTCCTCGGCCGCCTTGGAACTATCTGTGTATCGGACGCGTCGCGGGATAAGGGGTTGTCACTGGTAGTCGCCCCAAGCGCGTCCGATGCTTGGACCATTCCGAGGCGGCCCTGAAGCCTCTTCCGTCTAGCCGTTGGGTCCTTCTCGCCGCATCCCTCGCCTCGCACCCCGATTGCTATGCGGTGAGGCTCCTCGGCCGCCTTGGAACTATCTGTGTATCGGACGCGTCGCGGGATAAGGGGTTGTCACTGGTAGTCGCCCCAAGCGCGTCCGATGCTTGGACC
Organism: Cryptomeria japonica; assembly: GCF_030272615.1. NCBI lineage: Eukaryota > Viridiplantae > Streptophyta > Pinopsida > Cupressales > Cupressaceae > Cryptomeria > Cryptomeria japonica. The sequence goes on along the minus strand of NW_026729711.1, from coordinate 24,102 downwards.
ATTCCGAGGCGGCCCTGAAGCCTCTTCCGTCTAGCCGTTGGGTCCTTCTCGCCGCATCCCTCGCCTCGCACCCCGATTGCTATGCGGTGAGGCTCCTCGGCCGCCTTGGAACTATCTGTGTATCGGACGCATCGCGGGATAAGGGGTTGTCACTGGTAGTCGCCCCAAGCGCGTCCGATGCTTGGACCATTCCGAGGCGGCCCTGAAGCCTCTTCCGTCTAGCCGTTGGGTCCTTCTCGCCGCATCCCTCGCCTCGCACCCCGATTGCTATGCGGTGAGGCTCCTCGGCCGCCTTGGAACTATCTGTGTATCGGACGCGTCGCGGGATAAGGGGTTGTCACTGGTAGTCGCCCCAAGCGCGTCCGATGCTTGGACCATTCCGAGGCGGCCCTGAAGCCTCTTCCGTCTAACCGTTGGGTCCTTCTCGCCGCATCCCTCGCCTCGCACCCCGATTGCTATGCGGTGAGGCTCCTCGGCCGCCTTGGAACTATCTGTGTATCGGACGCGTCGCGGGATAAGGGGTTGTCACTGGTAGTCGCCCCAAGCGCGTCCGATGCTTGGACCATTCCGAGGCGGACCTGAAGCCTCTTCCGTCTAGCCGTTGGGTCCTTCTCGCCGCATCCCTCGCCTCGCACCCCGATTGCTATGCGGTGAGGCTCCTCGGCCGCCTTGGAACTATCTGTGTATCGGACGCGTCGCGGGATAAGGGGTTGTCACTGGTAGTCGCCCCAAGCGCGTCCGATGCTTGGACCATTCCGAGGCGGCCCTGAAGCCTCTTCCGTCTAGCCGTTGGGTCCTTCTTGCCGCATCCCTCGCCTCGCACCCCGATTGCTATGCGGTGAGGCTCCTCGGCCGCCTTGGAACTATCTGTGTATCGGACGCGTCGCGGGATAAGGGGTTGTCACTGGTAGTCGCCCCAAGCGCGTCCGATGCTTGGACCATTCCGAGGCGGCCCTGAAGCCTCTTCCGTCTAGCCGTTGGGTCCTTCTCGCCGCATCCCTCGCCTCGCACCCCGATTGCTATGCGGTGAGGCTCCTCGGCCGCCTTGGAACTATTTGTGTATCGGACGCATCGCGGGATAAGGGGTTGTCACTGGTAGTCGCCCCAAGCGCGTCCGATGCTTGGACCATTCCGAGGCGGCCCTGAAGCCTCTTCCGTCTAGCCGTTGGGTCCTTCTCGCCGCATCCCTCGCCTCGCACCCCGATTGCTATGCGGTGAGGCTCCTCGGCCGCCTTGGAACTATCTGTGTATCGGACGCGTCGCGGGATAAGGGGTTGTCACTGGTAGTCGCCCCAAGCGCGTCCGATGCTTGGACCATTCCGAGGCGGACCTGAAGCCTCTTCCGTCTAGCCGTTGGGTCCTTCTCGCCGCATCCCTCGCCTCGCACCCCGATTGCTATGCGGTGAGGCTCCTCGGCCGCCTTGGAACTATCTGTGTATCGGACGCGTCGCGGGATAAGGGGTTGTCACTGGTAGTCGCCCCAAGCGCGTCCGATGCTTGGACCATTCCGAGGCGGCCCTGAAGCCTCTTCCGTCTAGCCGTTGGGTCCTTCTCGCCGCATCCCTCGCCTCGCACCCCGATTGCTATGCGGTGAGGCTCCTCGGCCGCCTTGGAACTATCTGTGTATCGGACGCGTCGCGGGATAAGGGGTTGTCACTGGTAGTCGCCCCAAGCGCGTCCGATGCTTGGACCATTCCGAGGCGGACCTGAAGCCTCTTCCCTCTAGCCGTTGGGGCTTTCTCGCCGCATCCCTCGCCTCGCACCCCGATTGCTATTCGGTGAGGCTCCTCGGCCGCCTTGGAACTATCTGTGTATCGGACGCATCGCGGGATAAGGGGTTGGCAGTGGTAGTCGCCCCAAGCGCGTCCGATGCTTGGACCATTCCGAGGCGGCCCTGCAGCCTCTTCCGTCTAGCCGTTGGGGCCATCTCGCTGCATCCCCCACCTCGCACCACGATTGCTATGCGGTGAGGCTCCTTGGCCGCCTCGGAACTATCTGTGTATCGGACGCATCGCGGGATAAGGGGTTGTCACTGGTAGTCGCCCCAAGCGCGTCCGATGCTTGGACTATTCCGAGGCGGCCCTGCAGCCTCTTCCGTCTAGCCGTTGGGGCCATCTCGCCGCATCCCCCAGCTCCTCGGCCGCCTCGGAACTATCTGTGTATCGGACGCATCGCGGGATAAGGGGTTGGCAGTGGTAGTCGCCCCAAGCGCGTTCGATGCTTGGACTATTCCGAGGCGGCCCCGCAGCCTCTTCCGTCTACCCTTTGGGGCCATCTCGCCGCATCCCTCGCCTCGCACCCCGATTGCTATGCGGTGAGGCTCCTCGGCCGCCTGGGAACTATCTTCGTATCGGATGCATCGCGGGATAAGGGGTTGTCACTGGTAGTCGCCCCAAGCGCGTCCGATGCTTGGACTATTCCGAGGCGGCCCTGTGGCCTCTTCCGTCTAGCCGTTGGGGCCATCTCGCCGCATCCCTCACCTCGCACCCCCATTGCTATGCGGTGAGGCTCCTCGGCCGCCTTGGAACTGTCTTCGTATCGGAAGCATCGCGGGATAAGGGGTTGTCACTGGTAGTCGCCCCAAGCGCGTCCGATGCTTGGACTATTCCGAGGCGGCCCTGCAGCCTCTTCCGTCTAGCCGTTGGGGCCATCTCGCCGCATCCCCCACCTCGCACCCGGATTGCTATGCGGTGAGGCTCCTCGGCCGCCTTGGAACTATCTTCGTATCGGACGCATCGCGGGATAAGGGGTTGTCACTGGTAGTCGCCCCAAGCGCGTCCGATGCTTGGACTATTCCGACGCGGCCCTGTGGCCTCTTCCGTCTAGCCGTTGGGGCCATCTCGCCGCATCCCCCACCTCGCACCCCGATTGCTATGCGGTGAGGCTCCTCGGCCGCCTTGGAACCATCTTCGTATCGGACGCATCGCGGGATGAGGGGTTGTCACTGGTAGTCGCCCCAAGCGCGTCCGATGCTTGGACCATTCCGAGGCGGCCCTGAAGCCTCTTCCGTCTAGCCGTTGGGGCCTTCCCGCCCCATCCCTCGCCTCGCACCCCCGATTGCTATGCGGTGAGGCTCCTCGGCCGCCTTGGAACCATCTGTGTATCGGACGCATCGCGGGATAAGGGGTTGGCACTGGTAGTCGCCCCAAGCGCGTCCGATGCTTGGAGCATTCCGAGGTGGCCCTGAAGCCTCTTCCGTCTAGCCGTTGGGGCCTTCCCGCCCCATCCCTCGCCTCGCACCCCGATTGATATGCGGTGAGGCTCCTCGGCCGCCTTGGAACTATCTGTGTATCGGACGCATCGCGGGATAAGGGGTTGGCACTGGTAGTCGTCCCAATCGCGTCCGATGCTTGGACCATTCCGAGGCGGCCCTGCAGCCTCTTCCGTTTAGCCGTCGGGGCCTTCCCGCCGCATCCCTCGCCTCGCATCCCGATTCCTATGCGGTGAGTCTTCTCGGCCGCCGCGGAACTATACCTGTTATTGCTACTGCATCCTTCGGCTGGTAACCTCCTCTGCCGCCTTGGAACGTTCTCTTTGTCGGACGCGTCGCGGGATAAGGGGTTGGCACTGGTAGTCGCCCCAAGCGCGCCCGATGCATAGACCGCTCCGAGTTGACCTTGCTTTCAGCCTCTCACATGCATAGACCTCTCTGAGTCGACCCTGCAGCCTCTCACGTTTAGCCTTTGGAATCTCGCCTCACAACATGATTGCTATCCTTGATGCATCCCTTGCCTCGAGCCCTGATTGCTTTCTTGGCTGCATCCCTCCTCTCCTCACAGCCCGGTTGTCATCACTGCTTCATCCGTCGCTTCATGCATTCTGGCTGCTGGGCCCTTCCCACCGCACACCTCGATTGCTATCTCTTCTGCATCACACACCCCGATTGCTATCTCTGCTACATCCCTCGGCTCTCACTTCTGCATCCTTCGCCTCCCACCTCGATTGCTATCAATGCTGCATCCGTAACCTCACACCCCGATTGCTATGCGGGGAGGCTCCTTGGCCGCCTTGGAAATTTCTGTGTGTCGGACGCACCGCGGGATAAGGGGTTGGCACTGGTAGTCGCCCCAAGTGCGCCCGATTCTTAGACCGCTTCGAGGTG
>NW_026729711.1:0-10000 GCF_030272615.1 Cryptomeria japonica | reverse complement strand
TTTGCCCCGGGTGCGCACCTCGCGTGCACCTTCGCCGCGGTGGGCACCTTGGCTGGGTTGGGCACCATTGAGCGCTCCGAAGTGTGCTCCAAGGTGCGCACCATGGCCCTCCAAGGTGCGCAGCATGGCGTGCACGAAGTCGGAGCCCGGTTTGCCCCGGGTGCGCACCTCGCGTGCACCTTCGCCAGGGTGGGCACCTCGGTGCGCACACCTTCTCAATGTTTTCTTGCCTTTTCTGGAAATTGGTGAAGGCAGCGCATCAAAGGTGCGCACCTCGGTGTGCTCCGAGGTGCGAACCCGAGAGCGCTCCGAGGTGCCCACGAAGTCGAAAGTCGGGTTAATTGCATTGTTTTCCCCGGGTGCGCTCCGAGGTGCGCAACATCGGTGCGCACCAAGGAGGGCTCCGAAGTGTGCTCCAAGGTGCGCACGATTCGGAGCTCGGTTTGCCCGGGGTGCGCACACCTTGGCTGGGTTGCGCACCCTTTGTGCGCTCCAAGGTGCGCACGAAGTCGGAGCTCGGTTTGCCCCGGGTGCGCACCTTCGCCAGGGTGCGCACCTTGATGCGCACGCCTTGGCTGGGCTGCGCACCTTGGTGGGCGCCATGGTGCGCACCTTTCGTGCGCTCCAAGGTGCGCACGAAGTCGGAGCTCGGTTTGCCCCGGGTGCGCACCTTGGTGGGCGCCATGGTGCACTCCGAGGTGCCCAAGATTGGTGCGCACCAAGGAGCGCTCCGAAGTGCGCTCCAAGGTGCGCAGGTGCGCGCGAAGTCGAAAGTTGGGTTAATTGTCCGGTTTGCCTCGGGTGCGCACCTTGCGTGCACCTTCGCCAGGGTGGGCGCCTTGGTGCGCACACCTTGGCTGGGCTGCGCACCCGGGCGCGCACACCTTGGCACCCGCGTTTCCTTCATTTTAAATTTTTTTTTTTTACAATCTCTCAAGTGGGAAATTCTATAATCTCAACTTTTTTTGCCTTTTCAGGAAACTTTTGAATGGAGCGCATCATTGGTGCGCTCCGAAGTGTGCTCCAAGGTGCGCACCTCTGGTGTGCTCCAAAGCTCTCTCTAGCTGCGTGCACCTGCCCCGGCCGCGCACCCGGCCCCGCCCAGCTTCGCTCACCTGTCCCGGGCGTCTGGTGCGGAACCTTAGAGTAAGAAACATCACCGTGCACCTTGGCCAACGTGCGCGACTCGACCGAGCGCGCACTGGCCGAGGTGCACACCGATTTCACCTGGGTGCGCGCGCAGCACCTCGGGCGCACCGGGGTGCGCGCACAACGCCCGGGTTGCACCGTGGCCTGTGTGCTCGGGGCGCCTCGGGTGCGCGCTCGGTGTCGCCCCCGCGCGCGCGGTAGTGCGGGCAGCGCACCCCGGCCCGGCCCGGCCCCGACGAGAACGCAAACGGGCAAAAGGTTTATTCAAATAGCATTGCGACGCCCGGCGAAAAACTAAAAAAGGGTGCAACACCGGGACTTCCCGGGAGGTCACCCATCCCAGTACTACTCCGGCCCAAGCGCGCTTAACTGCGGAGTTCTGATGGGATCCGGTGCACTAACGCTGGTATGATCGCACCCGTTATGAGCTTGTCGCAGTGTGTACTTAGCAAACCGCGACCCACGTGCGAATCCACCCCGGCCACCCACCCCCGTCGAGGTGCACACCCTCCCTCGCGAAGTGCGCCCCGTTCGCCAAGTGTGAGCCCTGCCCGGGTGCGCGCACCTTGCTAGGGCGTCGGGTGTGCACCCGGCCCGGCCTACGTGCGTGCACCTGGACGGGGCGTCGTGTGCGTGCAGTGTCCCGTCTGCAACGCGGTGCCCACACACCACCTCGGGCGCAACGACCTGCGCTCACATGTGGGCCGAGTGCACCTTGGTGCATGTTCGGGGCGCCTCGGGTGCACGCTCGATCTTGCCCCGGTGCACCAAGGCGCTCGGTTTGCCCCGGGTGCGCACTTGGTGCAAGGTGGGCACCCAAAATAGGGATCAAGCACCAAAACACAAGTTTCGGGATGCAAAATGGGACCCAAGGACCACAAATGCGTTCCAAGACCCATGATGGGTCCACGAGAACAAAAATGTGTTCCGAGACTTAATAAACAAATATTGGGTTTTAGGAGAAGAAACATGCTCTGATGCCCAAAACGAGAATCGACCCCGAAAAGGCCACAGGCCAAAAGTGGGATGCGAGACAAAAAAAAATGGGACCCGAGGACCAAAATTGGGTTCCCAGGTCGAAGACAGGGCAACCGGACAAGAAACGACCTCTAAGGCTCGAAATGAGTCCCGACGACTAAAACTTGACAAGAAGCACCCATCAGGCACCCAACTCGACACCCATGGGATGCCGACCCACCCGGGCTTCCACCTAGCACACCTTGGCACCCACCCACCCTCGCACCCAACCTCGCACCCAACTTAGCACCTTTGAACCCACATTGGCACTCACCCTGACCCTGGCACCTTGGAACCCACATTGGCACTCACCTTGACCCTGGCACCCACCTTTGCACTCACCTTGGGACCCACCCTGGCTCCCACCTCGGCACCCACCCAGACACCCACCTTGGTTCCTTGGCACCCACCTTGGATCCTTGGCACCCACCCCGACACCCACCTTGGCACGCAACTTGGCTACTTGCCACCCACCTTGGCTCCTTGACGCCCACCCCGACAACCACCCCGTGACCTACCCTGGCTAGGGTTGGTGCACACCCACCCTGGTGCCCACCTTGGCACCCACCCCATGACCCACCTTGGCACGCACCTTAGTACCCACCCCGTTACCCACCCTAGGACCCACCCCGTGACCCACCTTGGCCAGGGTGGGTGCCTTGGTGCGCACAACTTGCCTGGGCTGCACACCAGGGCGGGCTCAAGATGGCACCCGCGTTCCGTTTTTTTCACTATCTTTCAAAACGGAAATTTTAAAATCTCGTTTTTTTTTTTTTTTTGCCTTTTCTGGAAATTAGTGAAGGCAGCGCATCAAAGGTGCGCAATGCTGGTGCGAACCCGGGAGCGCTCCGATGTGTGCTCCAAGGTGCGGCGTGCACGAAGTCCGAGCCCGGCTTGCCCCGGGTGCGCACCTCGCGTGCACCTTCGCCGGGGTGAGCACCTTGGCTGGGTTGCGCGCCCTGGTGCGCACCAAGGAGCGCTCTGAAGTGTGCTCCAAGGTGCGGCGTGCACGAAGTCGGAGCTCGGTTTGCCCCGGGTGTGCACCTCGGGTGCGCACCTCGCGTGCACCTTCGCTGCGGTGGGCACCTTGGCTGGGTTGCGCGCCTTGGTGGGCACCATGCAGTGCACGAAGTCGGAGCCCGGTTTGCCCCGGGCGCGCACCTCCGCCAGGGTGGGCACCTTGGTGCGCACAACTTGCCTGGGCTGCGCACCAGGAAGGGCTCAAGATGGCACCCGCGTTCCGTTTTTTTCACTATCTTTCAGAACGGAAATTTTAAAATATCGTTTTTTTTTGCCTTTTCTGGAAATTAGTGAAGGCAGCGCATCAAAGGTGCGCAACGCTGGTGCGAACCTGGGAGCGCTCCGATGTGTGCTCCAAGGTGCGGCGTGCACGAAGTCGGAGCCCGGTTTGCCCCGGGTGCGCCCTGGTGGGCACCATGGTGCGCACCAAGGAGCGCTCCGAAGTGTGCTCCAAGGTGCGGCCTGCACGAAGTCGGAGCCCGGTTTGCCCCGGGCGTGCACCGCGGGTGGGCACCTTGGTGCGCATGCCTTGCCTGGGCTGCGCACCAGGGCGGGCTCAAGATGGCACCCGCGTTCCGTTTTTTTCACTATCTTTCAAAACGGAAATTTTAAAATCTCATTTTTTTTTGCCTTTTCTGGAAATTAGTGAAGGCAGCGCATCAAAGGTGCGCACCTCGCTGCCCACCACGGTGCGCAACGCCGGTGGGCACCCGGGAGTGCTTCGAAGTGTGCTCCAAGGTGCTGCGTGCACGTTGTCGGAGCCCGGTTTGCCCCGGGTGCGCACCTCGCGTGCACCTTCGTCGGGGTGGGCACCTTGGCTGGGTTTGCCCCGGCTGCGCTCCGAAGCGGGGTTATTGGAGCGCCGCCTCTTTTTTTGTCGGAGCGTTTGGTGGGGTTTCTCGCATTGGCTCTTCCCAGGCCCGGTTGCCACCCTGGCGCGCACGAAGTCGGAAGTAGGGTTAATTGCCCGGGTGCGCACCTTTGCCAGGGTGGGCACCTTACCTGGGCTGTGCACCAGGGCGGGCTCAAGATGGCACCCGCGTTCCGTTTTTTTCACTATCTTTCAAAACGGAAATTTTAAAATCTCCTCTTTTTTTTGCCTTTTCTGGAAATTAGTGAAGGCAGCGCATCAAAGGTGCGCACCTCGCTGCCCACCTTGGTGTGCTCTGAGGTGCGCACCCGGGAGCGCTACGAAGTGTGCTCCAAGGTGCGGCGTGCACGTTGTCGGAGCCCGGTTTGCCCCGGGTGCGCACCTCGCCTGCACCTTGGCCGGGGTGGGCACCCTCGCTGGGTTTGCCCAGGGTGCGCTCCGAAGCGGGGTTACTGGAGCGCCCCCTCTTTTTTTGTCAGAGCGTTTGGTGGGGTTTCTCGCATTGGCTCTTCCCAGGCCCGGTTGTTGGGTGCGCTCCCACCCTGGCGCGCGCGAAGTTGGAAGTTGGGTTAATTGCCCGGGCGCGCACCTTCGCCAGGGTGGGCACCTTGGTGCGCACACCTTGGCTGGGCTGCGCACCAGGGCGGGCTCAAGATGGCACCAGCATTCCCTTTTTCTCACTATCTTTCAAAACGGAAATTTTAAAATCTCGTTTTTTTTTGCCTTTTATGGAAATTAGTGAAGGCATCGCATCAAAGGTGCGCACCTCGCTGCCCACCTTGGTGTGCTCCGAGGTGCCCACCACGGTGCGCTCCGAGGTGCCCACCACGGTGCGCAACGCCGGTGCGAACCCGGGAGCGCCCCGATGTGTGCTCCAAGGTGCGGCGTGCACGAAGCCGGACCCCGGTTTGCCCCGGGTGCGCACCTCGCGTGCACCTTGGTGCGCACACCTTGGCTGGGTTGCGCGGCCTGGTGGGCACCATGGTGCGCACCAAGGAGCGCTCCAAAGTGTGCTCCAAGGTGCGGCGTGCACGAAGTCCTAGCCCGGTTTGCCCCGGGTGCGCACCTTCGCCGCGGTGGGCACCATGGCGTGCACGAAGTCGGAGCCCGGTTTGCCCCGGGTGCGCACCTCGCGTGCACCTTCGCCGGGGTGGGCACCTCGGCTGGGTTGCGCGCCCTGGTGCGCACCAAGGAGCGCTCCGAAGTGTGCTCCAAGGTGCGGCGTGCACGAAGTCGGAGCCCGGTTTGCCCCGGGTGCGCACCTTCGCCGCGGTGGGCACCCTGGTGCGCACCATGGCGTGCACGAAGTCGGAGCCCGGTTTGCCCCGGGTGCGCACCTCGCGTGCACCTTCGGCGGGGTTGCGCGCCCTGGTGCGCACCAAGGAGCGCTCCGAAGTGTGCTCCAAGGTGCGGCGTGCACGAAGTCGGAGCCCGGTTTGCCCCGGGTGCGCACCTCGCGTGCACCTTCGGCGGGGTTGCGCGCCCTGGTGGGCACCATGGTGCGCACCAAGGAGCGCTCCGAAGTGTGCTCCAAGGTGCGGCGTGCACGAAGTCGGAGCCCGGTTTGCCCCGGGTGCGCACCTCGCGTGCACCTTCGCCGCGGTGGGCACCATGGCGTGCACGAAGTCGGAGCCCGGTTTGCCCCGGGTGCGCACCTCGCGTGCACCTTCGCCGGGGTGGGCACCTCGGCTGGGTTGCGCGCCCTGGTGCGCACCAAGGAGCGCTCCGAAGTGTGCTCCAAGGTGCGGCGTGCACGAAGTCGGAGCCCGGTTTGCCCCGGGTGCGCACCTCGCGTGCACCTTCGCCGCGGTGGGCACCATGGCGTGCACGAAGTCGGAGCCCGGTTTGCCCCGGGTGCGCACCCCGCGTGCACCTTCGCCGGGGTGGGCACCTCGGCTGGGTTGCGCGCCCTGGTGCGCACCAAGGAGCGCTCCGAAGTGTGCTCCAAGGTGCGGCGTGCACGAAGTCGGAGCCCGGTTTGCCCCGGGTGCGCACCTCGCGTGCACCTTCGCCGCGGTGGGCACCTTGGCTGGGTTGGGCACCATTGAGCGCTCCGAAGTGTGCTCCAAGGTGCGCACCATGGCCCTCCAAGGTGCGCAGCATGGCGTGCACGAAGTCGGAGCCCGGTTTGCCCCGGGTGCGCACCTCGCGTGCACCTTCGCCAGGGTGGGCACCTCGGTGCGCACACCTTCTCAATGTTTTCTTGCCTTTTCTGGAAATTGGTGAAGGCAGCGCATCAAAGGTGCGCACCTCGGTGTGCTCCGAGGTGCGAACCCGAGAGCGCTCCGAGGTGCCCACGAAGTCGAAAGTCGGGTTAATTGCATTGTTTTCCCCGGGTGCGCTCCGAGGTGCGCAACATCGGTGCGCACCAAGGAGGGCTCCGAAGTGTGCTCCAAGGTGCGCACGATTCGGAGCTCGGTTTGCCCGGGGTGCGCACACCTTGGCTGGGTTGCGCACCCTTTGTGCGCTCCAAGGTGCGCACGAAGTCGGAGCTCGGTTTGCCCCGGGTGCGCACCTTCGCCAGGGTGCGCACCTTGATGCGCACGCCTTGGCTGGGCTGCGCACCTTGGTGGGCGCCATGGTGCGCACCTTTCGTGCGCTCCAAGGTGCGCACGAAGTCGGAGCTCGGTTTGCCCCGGGTGCGCACCTTGGTGGGCGCCATGGTGCACTCCGAGGTGCCCAAGATTGGTGCGCACCAAGGAGCGCTCCGAAGTGCGCTCCAAGGTGCGCAGGTGCGCGCGAAGTCGAAAGTTGGGTTAATTGTCCGGTTTGCCTCGGGTGCGCACCTTGCGTGCACCTTCGCCAGGGTGGGCGCCTTGGTGCGCACACCTTGGCTGGGCTGCGCACCCGGGCGCGCACACCTTGGCACCCGCGTTTCCTTCATTTTAAATTTTTTTTTTTTACAATCTCTCAAGTGGGAAATTCTATAATCTCAACTTTTTTTGCCTTTTCAGGAAACTTTTGAATGGAGCGCATCATTGGTGCGCTCCGAAGTGTGCTCCAAGGTGCGCACCTCTGGTGTGCTCCAAAGCTCTCTCCAGCTGCGTGCACCTGCCCCGGCCGCGCACCCGGCCCCGCCCAGCTTCGCTCACCTGTCCCGGGCGTCTGGTGCGGAACCTTAGAGTAAGAAACATCACCGTGCACCTTGGCCAACGTGCGCGACTCGACCGAGCGCGCACTGGCCGAGGTGCACACCGATTTCACCTGGGTGCGCGCGCAGCACCTCGGGCGCACCGGGGTGCGCGCACAACGCCCGGGTTGCACCGTGGCCTGTGTGCTCGGGGCGCCTCGGGTGCGCGCTCGGTGTCGCCCCCCGCGCGCGCGGTAGTGCGGGCAGCGCACCCCGGCCCGGCCCGGCCCCGACGAGAACGCAAACGGGCAAAAGGTTTATTCAAATAGCATTGCGACGCCCGGCGAAAAACTAAAAAAGGGTGCAACACCGGGACTTCCCGGGAGGTCACCCATCCCAGTACTACTCCGGCCCAAGCGCGCTTAACTGCGGAGTTCTGATGGGATCCGGTGCACTAACGCTGGTATGATCGCACCCGTTATGAGCTTGTCGCAGTGTGTACTTAGCAAACCGCGACCCACGTGCGAATCCACCCCGGCCACCCACCCCCGTCGAGGTGCACACCCTCCCTCGCGAAGTGCGCCCCGTTCGCCAAGTGTGAGCCCTGCCCGGGTGCGCGCACCTTGCTAGGGCGTCGGGTGTGCACCCGGCCCGGCCTACGTGCGTGCACCTGGACGGGGCGTCGTGTGCGTGCAGTGTCCCGTCTGCAACGCGGTGCCCACACACCACCTCGGGCGCAACGACCTGCGCTCACATGTGGGCCGAGTGCACCTTGGTGCATGTTCGGGGCGCCTCGGGTGCACGCTCGATCTTGCCCCGGTGCACCAAGGCGCTCGGTTTGCCCCGGGTGCGCACTTGGTGCAAGGTGGGCACCCAAAATAGGGATCAAGCACCAAAACACAAGTTTCGGGATGCAAAATGGGACCCAAGGACCACAAATGCGTTCCAAGACCCATGATGGGTCCACGAGAACAAAAATGTGTTCCGAGACTTAATAAACAAATATTGGGTTTTAGGAGAAGAAACATGCTCTGATGCCCAAAACGAGAATCGACCCCGAAAAGGCCACAGGCCAAAAGTGGGATGCGAGACAAAAAAAAATGGGACCCGAGGACCAAAATTGGGTTCCCAGGTCGAAGACAGGGCAACCGGACAAGAAACGACCTCTAAGGCTCGAAATGAGTCCCGACGACTAAAACTTGACAAGAAGCACCCATCAGGCACCCAACTCGACACCCATGGGATGCCGACCCACCCGGGCTTCCACCTAGCACACCTTGGCACCCACCCACCCTCGCACCCAACCTCGCACCCAACTTAGCACCTTTGAACCCACATTGGCACTCACCCTGACCCTGGCACCTTGGAACCCACATTGGCACTCACCTTGACCCTGGCACCCACCTTTGCACTCACCTTGGGACCCACCCTGGCTCCCACCTCGGCACCCACCCAGACACCCACCTTGGTTCCTTGGCACCCACCTTGGATCCTTGGCACCCACCCCGACACCCACCTTGGCACGCAACTTGGCTACTTGCCACCCACCTTGGCTCCTTGACGCCCACCCCGACAACCACCCCGTGACCTACCCTGGCTAGGGTTGGTGCACACCCACCCTGGTGCCCACCTTGGCACCCACCCCATGACCCACCTTGGCACGCACCTTAGTACCCACCCCGTTACCCACCCTAGGACCCACCCCGTGACCCACCTTGGCCAGGGTGGGTGCCTTGGTGCGCACAACTTGCCTGGGCTGCACACCAGGGCGGGCTCAAGATGGCACCCGCGTTCCGTTTTTTTCACTATCTTTCAAAACGGAAATTTTAAAATCTCGTTTTTTTTTTTTTTTTGCCTTTTCTGGAAATTAGTGAAGGCAGCGCATCAAAGGTGCGCAATGCTGGTGCGAACCCGGGAGCGCTCCGATGTGTGCTCCAAGGTGCGGCGTGCACGAAGTCCGAGCCCGGCTTGCCCCGGGTGCGCACCTCGCGTGCACCTTCGCCGGGGTGAGCACCTTGGCTGGGTTGCGCGCCCTGGTGCGCACCAAGGAGCGCTCTGAAGTGTGCTCCAAGGTGCGGCGTGCACGAAGTCGGAGCTCGGTTTGCCCCGGGTGTGCACCTCGGGTGCGCACCTCGCGTGCACCTTCGCTGCGGTGGGCACCTTGGCTGGGTTGCGCGCCTTGGTGGGCACCATGCAGTGCACGAAGTCGGAGCCCGGTTTGCCCCGGGCGCGCACCTCCGCCAGGGTGGGCACCTTGGTGCGCACAACTTGCCTGGGCTGCGCACCAGGAAGGGCTCAAGATGGCACCCGCGTTCCGTTTTTTTCACTATCTTTCAGAACGGAAATTTTAAAATATCGTTTTTTTTTGCCTTTTCTGGAAATTAGTGAAGGCAGCGCATCAAAGGTGCGCAACGCTGGTGCGAACCTGGGAGCGCTCCGATGTGTGCTCCAAGGTGCGGCGTGCACGAAGTCGGAGCCCGGTTTGCCCCGGGTGCGCCCTGGTGGGCACCATGGTGCGCACCAAGGAGCGCTCCGAAGTGTGCTCCAAGGTGCGGCCTGCACGAAGTCGGAGCCCGGTTTGCCCCGGGCGTGCACCGCGGGTGGGCACCTTGGTGCGCATGCCTTGCCTGGGCTGCGCACCAGGGCGGGCTCAAGATGGCACCCGCGTTCCGTTTTTTTCACTATCTTTCAAAACGGAAATTTTAAAATCTCATTTTTTTTTGCCTTTTCTGGAAATTAGTGAAGGCAGCGCATCAAAGGTGCGCACCTCGCTGCCCACCACGGTGCGCAACGCCGGTGGGCACCCGGGAGTGCTTCGAAGTGTGCTCCAAGGTGCTGCGTGCACGTTGTCGGAGCCCGGTTTGCCCCGGGTG
>NW_026729710.1:0-43058 GCF_030272615.1 Cryptomeria japonica | reverse complement strand
TAAATATATCATCCACACATATTCTAATGCACCTCTACTCCCCCTCCTCAAACAACTAGATGTAGACATTCCCAATAGAATTATCACTCTATCAATTTACCAATCCAACCAATCCTTGATCTCCTATACTAATAAGGGCTTGTCTATAGATATCCAAAAAATGCGACCAAAAAATCTTTCACCAAGGTTGAAATCATCAATGTAATCACACTATTTGGAGGATCCAGAGGGGAGTACTTCTCCTCTAAAAAATTTCAAACAATTGAAAAACAAACTGAATTCTCAAAAGTATAAATAGAGCCACTAGCCTCAAGAGCTATAATTGAAGCCATAAGGTCCTTCCCTTTATAATGGGGAAGTGGACTAGTCTTCTAATGACCACCTCTTAGACTTGCATTACATAAGTGCCCTATAGTCAAGCAAAGTTGGAAAAAGTGAGTCAAGTTCTCAAATTCCAAAGGTTGGTTCCAATTACCCATTTGATATTTCAATACAATCCACTATGGTAACTTTGTTTCAGGTGCAGCACACACACAAGAGCAAGCAAAGACCTACCTAGCTCCATTCTTGGTGACATATCCAAGAGAGAGAAAATAGATGGAGTTAGTAATCCCAACAATAATTTCTTTATCTTAGAACTTCAATGGCAGCCCCAATAGATGAACCTAAGTTTGGATGGTGTCAGCCAAATGAATTGAAGGATCAAAGCCCAAACACCACTTGCACAAAAGGAGGTACTTCTTACTAAAGAATCAAGGACCATTCAACATAGTTAATGTGAAGTATAAAACCCTTTAGGTAGCACAAAAATGGTCTTACTTCCTTTATTAACACACTAAGAAGCAACCCATTTTCTCACAAAAACAATATTAGGGAATCTTCAAAGTACTTTACCAACAAAGAAGTTCTCCATGTTGGCAAAATTCCTATCCAGGGAAGGGTCTTTAATATCTAAACATGTTCTAGTCTTAGAACACTTTGCAAAGTCTATATTAGTAGTGGCATGTTGCTCACTATTGAAAATATGCTTCTAAAGCCCATAAAATTTCTTGACATAAAACATATTCAAAGAGTGAAAGGAACCACTTACCTTACCCTTGGGAATGACAACCTTTTGATTTTCCACACCTTTTTTCTCTAGAGAAGAATGAAGAAAGATCAAGGGAAAGGAACCACCATCACTTGGGGGTATACCACATCATGGATGTTAGGGGTAAGGATGTGACCATCCACACGCAAGTCCCCACATGATACTAACACTAATTTGGAACAATCTTCATGTGTGCGTTCTTGCAATAGGAGAGTACCCTACACCTTCACCTTTAAACCAAGAGATTCCTTCCAACCGCATGCAAAACTCATTCAAAAAATTTCAATACTAAAATTATTACATGTTGATCTCAATAAAAATAAATGATAATATTTCTAGAAAAATGCACCTAAGAATTTGAAAATAAATAAATCCATATTATAACTAAACTCAATAACTCATCCCTCTTTATCAAAATAAATATCTATCCATAACTAATAACATGTTATTAAACTTTTACAAACTAAAGAGCTGAAAATTATCTATACCATTTTGAAATGAATATTAGTCTATGTTAATGTTTGTGTGGACACTCAAAACTGTCCTAGGTTTCCAATGACATTTTTCACTAACTTTTCATCTAAGCTAATTAAATAGTTTTATTAGCACTAATATTCTTTTTCTAATTCAATATAATTAAATAATTGTTAATCTCTCTTTAATAATTAACCTCAATTCATTAATGACTCAACCTATTTATACTTCTATAGCTAAATAATTATCTAGATTATTTGATCCCACTTTTAATTAAATAATCCTTATTGTTTAATTATCCTAACTAATTATTCCTCTACTATTATTTAACTATTCTAATAATCCCTTAATTCAATTCTCACAATTAAAAAAATTTGAAATTTATTTAATTATCCTAAATGTGGATGAAATTAATAAATTTAAATTACTGATTTTAACCTTGTAACTATTCCATTTCTAAATTCTCTCACCACTCAAACTCTTCCATCTATTTCTACTTAACTCTTCCACTTTCTAAAATCTTCTCCCCACTGAACTAACACTTTTCTCTTTCGTGATTACATTTTCCAATTTCATCTCTTTTGCTTTATTGGTTCATAGGAATTTTTCTTAGAATTTGAGTTCATGGTTGCTCATTACATTCTTTGCAGATTTCCCTATTTCCTACTATTGCAATCTGTATCAATTAGAGTGATAAATAAATTGCTTTCCTTAAAAAATAAAGAGTGAAATATAGAAATAAAATAATTGAGGTTAATTTAATTTCTTAACCTCAGTAGGAAACAATTTTAATTATAATATAGAATGGAAATGTACTAAAAGAAAAAAAGTAATCATGAAATAAAATATAATTCTTAGATATTTTAAAAATATTATTCTTAATTGACCTTTTGTCTTTTAAGTCCAACCTTTTTAAATTATTTAATTAAATTTATTTTTATAGGTTTTAAAAATCTAACCTAGTACTAGACCTATAATAATTTCTTAATTAGTCCATGACAAATATATATTATTTGAAATAGTTTAGAGAATATTAACATGACCTAGAAAAAATCTAAAAAACCAATAACCCTTTATTACTCTTAAAAAAAAAGGGACCTCCATTCACAACTGGGAAAAAAATATAAAAAACTTTGTGTCTTTAAACATGCAATTGGAACCTGTTGTGGCCACTCTTTGCAAAAAAAAAAAAAAAGACTTACTGTAATAGCTAGATGATTAAAATTGAGGGATTCAAACCTTTCCAAGCTTAACAAAACTAAAAATCCCTAATTCACAAAATCTACAAAATCCTCGCCTTTTTAAACCTGTGATTCTCAGTATTCACATATTACCCAGTGTTCTCATACTTACACTAGTACATAATATTCATTGTTTATCCTTTCTCCAATTTCCAACCTTCTTCTATATTACCTTCATGGCTATCTCATCCACCACTAACCAACTAATCTTAACACCTTTTTTTCAGTATATTCCTACATCTTCCATCCTTTCTTATACAATATCTATTTCTTTCTTAACACCTCAATCCATTTCCATCCATGCACCTCATTATACTTCCTATTCTATGTCTGTTTCCTAGCTTATTATGTCTTCCATCTCTCATATTTTTCACACATAACCAACATCCATCCATTCTCAAGAATACAATAATACTTTTTGCACACATTCATATGCATATTGAATTGGCGTTCACCATTTTCTTATCAAATATCCATCCTCTACCCTAGATCTACTAGTTGATAATAGGAATTAACAAGAGAATATAATAGAATTAAGGACCATTAGGTGAGGCAATGATGAAATCAAAGATGCTCAATATACACTATAGATTTTTTATATTGTTGTAAATCCATTAGTTATGTTCTTTCTAGCGCCTTGTTTCTTAATATTTGATTATGAGTGACCTTGATACACATTTGAGATCATTTATTATCACATGACTTGAATAGATATATGAGCATCACTTCTATTTTAACTATATCTAATAACTTTTAAGTGTTATGCTATAGAATCATTCTTTTTGTTACCCTTGTTGGGACTTCAATTTGTAATTCCATTTTTATTTTCCCTTGCCTTTTGTGTGTCTCAACTATTTTAAAATAATCAACTATAACCACCATGATATAGTCTTAGTTAATTTCCCATGCGAGACAATTTTTTTCTATGTATTGTTGTGTGTCATTCTCCAAGTGCTAATAATTGCAAGAAGTCCAAAAAGTTATAATTTTAAAGTATTTTCTAATCAAATCCTATGTCTATGCAAGTTGTTGGAATTTTAAACTTGTAGGTTTATCCATCATTCACCCATCATCATAATTTATCTCTATACTTATCAATTAATCAAAATTCCCCTTCTTGGCATTTAATCTTTCTCATGCCCAACCTCTAATTTCCTTCATATTAAAATTTTTCCTATCTTTTGAATCCTTTCACATCCCCTAATTTTTTACTATTGACTTTATTTTTCTTGAAGTTGTTCATTATAGTTGGAGTTGTAGGATTTTCTATACTTGGGTACTTGTTTCCTATGATCCTAATCCAACATGTTTAAATTTTTTTAGATTTTATCAAAATTCTAAACACCGCTTCACATCATGCTCTTCACCAACTTGAAACTCCTAACTCTTAAACCTTTTTATTGAGTACTCTTTTCGATTTTGAATTTTAACTTTCTCTCTCCTCAACTACTTTTCATAATGTGTGTCTAACTCCCAACCTATGAAATTCCAAAATTCTCTCACCTTTTTGGGTTTTTTTATTAGAGTTCGCCCATTTCACACACCTTAATTGTATAATTTATCTTTGACCATTGAAGTTTGAAACACCCACACAATTTACTCTCCAAACTCACCGATCCCCCATACATACCAAATATAATTTATGACTAAATTAGATATAGCGGACACTATAAAAGTGTTTCTCCACCTAGAATCCATTATTCATCAAAATGTTTGTATTTTCATATGTTAGTTACAATAATAATGACAAAATTAATTAAAAAATTCATAAATGATTTGTTGAAACTCTAAATTAGCTTGTTCTTAGCATTTTTAGGGATCATTATTTAATCAAAAGGACATAAATTTGAGGATATTAAAAGGTATTTCTACCTCATATTGTATTTAATATCTTAGCTAAGGTTTTTAATCTTGATGGTTTTTAATTCATCTCTTAGCATAATATTTGTAACAAATTTTGCAGCACAACCATACCATATTGCTCCAAATTCAAAGGCATCATTAATGTAAAAGAAATTTGTATGTTTGGATGAGGTTCCTCATTGCTTCCTGTCATATTTTAACTCACTTCATAGTATTTATCATTTGGTTTTCAAAATAATCATAATACTAAAATGATTGTGAGTTGGTGATGATGGGTTTTCTCACATCATCTAGGTTTTTATCATTCTAAGCCTACTATCTACAATTTGGATACCAAAATGATAGTTATAAATATACATTCAATTTTTCATGTAATGGCTAGTCATGAAGCCAATATATGCGTCCACTAATCTATAAATGAATTCTAGAACATTAATGGATGTACATTTGAGCTATACATGAATTGGATATATTATATTAATAGTGTATAGTTTTGTTTTAATTATATATCTTTTTTAATGAATGTTTCCATGCCATCTAGTAATGACTTCGGCGAATGTAAAGTCACAACTATATATTTCCTCTCACCACATTAATAGTGGGACTATAATAGAAGTCTGATATATGTATGAAAACATCTAAAACGTTAGTAACATAGTCATATTTTAATAAACAAGGGTCATCATTTTTTTGATATATATCATTAAGTATGCACATTATATTTTAAATATTATTTGATTTCACTAAAATAAAAAATTGGTTTTATTGATGTTGTTGTGGGGGCGAGAAAAGCGAGACCTGATGACTAGCACCTAATACCACTTTTGCCAACACATTGGGAATACAAAAGAGCCTAGGGAGATAGATCACTTTGTATACTTCTTGTGAGAAAGAGAGCACCAAGGATTACCTCTTAGGGTTTATATTCCTCTTGTTGCAAATGACGAGAATAACTAGGGTTTGAATGATCACCTAGACTAGGAGATACAAAATGAAGCACACATGAATTTGAAATTGAACAAACTTGTAGATCTAAAACTGAGATACTGAAAGAATGAAAGGGGGAGGATTATGGATGTTTACTTGATGCTACAGATTGAACCAAACTGACCTAGACTAGGGTGCCACACCAGTATCCTGTTTCTGTAGATAGGAAGCTGCAACTGAGACACTACAAATCTGAGATCCTGAAGCTGCAACTTGCTAAAAATCACTGAAAAGTAGAGAGACCATGGTGTCATGCCACTATCCTTTGTAGGACCAGGGTACCACACCCTTGTCCCAAGCAAATTAGGGCAGATTTGATGATTCTGGGTGATTCCAGTGCCTTTTGCTAAGCTGAAGGTGCCTTCGAGTACCTGTTTCTACACCTGCAACTGAAAAGGGAAGTTTTGGGTGGCTATATAGGGTTTTACCTTAGTCAAAACCCTTTGTTGGTTATTTCCACCTCCACAAATAGCTGATAATGTACTAAAAATGTGTGTGCTAGAACCTCATGTGCATGCAAGATCCTAAAATGAAAGAAACTAGAGCTACCCTACCCATGAGAGTAAACCCTAAATGTAAATGTGAATGTAAATAACAATGCTTCAAACCAAATATGATAAATGATCTAAAGCATGAATGTAAATGTGCAAATTGATGTAAAGAAGCTCATACAAAGATATGAATATAACATTAAATCATACCAATCCCCAAGGGAGAGATATTGCCACAAGATCTCCTATTACTCTTCAATATCTTCAAGGCTCCTAATTGATGATGAATGCTTGATCAAATGTTGTTGAATATTGTTGAATATTGTTGAAGAATCCAAATAGTCTTCTCTTTCACTACATAGAAGGCTCCTTATGCTCCAAAAACCTTCTCTTAGATTCTTAGAAAGATCCCTTCAAATGAAGAAAGAGAGCTCTTATGTATGAATCCCTAGATCTTAATTTTGACTTAATTTCACCTTTAGGATGACCTAGGAATTTAATTTACCACCAATCTTTTGGGGTTAAGTATTATAATATCATAGAATTATGGTCCCAAAATTTTGGTAAAAAAGTCGAGGACCGTGTGCACTCCCGCCACGGTTCAACCAACTTTTCACAAAATTTTTAGGGCCATTAGATATGATGATATTAGAGAGAATCCTAAAGATAGAACTGATTTCAAGGTGTTTTGATATGCGAAATCATGCCTTATAGGTCAAAATAGGACATAATTAGGGTTTATAATTAAATGATTTATTAGAGGAATAAAATAAAAAGGGGCACACTTAGGGTAAAGGGCCCAATTTTATGATGTATGAAGTGATAAAATAGGACTTCAGATTTAATTAAATTAATTAAATGCTTAAAGGGAAATAATAATGCAAGATTCAAACACACTAATGTGGGTGCTAACCTAAGTGTGAAATTGTACCACCTTAGCAAGGGTGTACAATTTACGACACTACATTTATCCCCCACTTTAGTTATCATATGACACTACGTGCATACACAAGCTAAAGTAAAGAAAAGTAAATATCATTTGAAAAAGGATATATCCACAGGTTATCAGATCAAGGCCCCAACGGTATCTACAGTATGCATTTAGGATCCACACCCTACAAAAACACATGTTAGATAAAATCACAAAATCACTTCAATGATTACTAAGGAAGGTGATGAAATTCAAGGGTAGCTATATGCCCCCCTATTTCGGCTTGCTAATTTAGTGAGTTGAAATAGGGTATCATGTTTACAACATCGAATTGTGAAAGAAGATTGAAGAAAAATGATCACAATAAGATTTGATACAAGATCAAAAACTAATGGAGAATCATTTGGTAAGAAAGAGAACTAAGCCTCAATTCCAACACAACAAAGAGTTTGAGGATTTTCAAGCTCTCTAACACAAGATGAAAGATTTAAATGGAAACAAATGCAAAGAGAAGGAAGAAGAGATAGAAAGCATGAATACTCACTTTGGTGATCCATGAGAAGAGAAAAGGAACCATGGACATCTTTCCCCTAAAACTAGGTGACCCATGGAGAGAAGGACATAAAAAAATAGCACCCAAAGTCTGTCTGGGTGATCCACGTAAGGGAGGAGAGTGAGAACATTGTTAGTTCCACCCAACCTCATGCATGTGTGTGCAAGTAGAACAAGGATATCTTCCTTTGACACCAAGAATATATCCATCATGCAACGATGTCATAAATCCAAGAAAGAGAGGGAATACTTGTCAAGCAATGATAAGATAGTTCAAAATAAATATCTTTCTATATAAGTGTATAGGAGATCCTTGGAGGAGAAGAGATCTTTGTTCAAAAGACATCTACCTTCAAGAGGAGTTGTCTTTGACAAATATAACATCTTCTAGAATGAATGAATGCAAGAGATTTGAAAATAGAAGAGGATTGAGATGACATCAAAGATATTATTTATAATAACACTCTTATAAAAGAAGGCAAGAGATCATCATCAAGGATATGCACATGCACAAAATAGAAGTGTTTATTATAAAAGATACTACTCAATGAAGAAAAGAAATTGATGAATGATCAAAGACTTCCAACACCAAGGAGGAGGTCCCAATTAAGGATATGTACTTAAGATCCATATTAGGGATGCTTGTTCCAATATGAGAGAAGGAATTGACATATGAATACACCTCTACAATCAATAAGAATTCCTTATTGAAGAGACTACTTCACAAAGGGGAAATTTTAATCTTAAGAAGGACAGATGTTTGAAATCACTCTTGCCCCTTGTATATATAGGGAGAAGAGATGCGATAGACATAAGCTATTATGTTGCTTCCAAAAGTATGATTGCACATGAAATTGTACCATCATGAATGACAATGATCCCCCAATAAGTGAGCTATTAATGTCACATAATGATGAGCAACATAATATCCATTAATGTTATTTAAAGACATGATAGATTGAATGCGGTATTTGAATTTGACATGTTAAATTCTCTACTATAAGTGAGATTAAAAAAATGTATAAGATGATGAAGCTTAAAGGGTCTTTAGAAAGGGAGAGGTTTATAGGAGAAGAATAGGCTAGTAAGTCATACTTCTCTTGCACACAAGAAATTTTAAGAGAGGGATAAGTGTAATTCATTAGAGCCTTATTCCTAGAAAAAGGGATTTTAGAATGAGTAGAAAATAAAGCCTCATAAGTGGCATTAAAAATTTATTGAGGAGATTCATAAAGAGATTTGTTCATCACCAAGATTTCCTTATGAAGGGGATAAGTGTTGGAAGAAGTAGAAGATGATTTAATCGAGGTGAGGTTATCATCACTACTAAATATAGTACTCACATTGAGAGGTGGTCTTTTAGATGATTTGGTGGGCTTAGAAGGATTATATCCAAGTCCAAATGAAGCTTCATGTGTATTATGTTCAAAAGGAACTTTAATTCCTTGTTCATTTGCACCAGAACCATTGCCATCATAGCCACTCTTAGCTAAAATGTGAAAACCAGGACCATAAAGGGATGCCAAATCAGATCGATATGGTGATGCCTCATAGGTATCAATGCTATATGAATTAGAGGAAGGATTTGAAGAATCATTTGAATTAGAAGTAGCCACAAAATGGTTACTTAGTTGTTTAGACAAAGTAAGTTTCTCTTTAGCTTCCTCCTTAGATTTTTCCTTCTTAGTCTTAGATCCTTTCCAAGGTACCCTATATTATCCTATAAAAGTAGGGGTAAGGTCTAGAGATCCCCAATCATCATTTGCGATCACTTTTTTGGGAGAAAAGATGTCCTTGTGAGGAGATTCCAATTGAGTAGAAGAATCAAGAGTACTAGAAGGAATAACATCATTAAAGGAAATAGATGTATTTGAACAAGAAGATTCAGATTTTAATGGTTCTTGAGATTTGGCAACAAACAAAGTGTATTTCATATTGTTAAAAATGAATTTGACTTGCCTATGCAAAGTTGAAGGGACAAATTGTATTCTATGAATCCAAGGTCTCCCTAATAGAAGGTTATATGTCAAATTACTAGGCATAACATGAATAGGTGTAGGTAATACAACAGGACCTACCCTAACAGGAAAGGTTGTGAAACCCAGACATTATTTATAAACATTATCAAAGCCTCGAATAGTAAGAGAAGAAGATTCGATGAGAAAATGATCCATTTTAGGGTCAGTGCAAGAAGATGAGTCCACTTTTTGGCCAAAAAGTGGAAGTGTTTTCCCTGTTTTTCAGATTTTGTCTCACTTGACCTTAAATTTTGAAACACTTAGAGATTGAATCTTGGAAAAAGTCAGAAATATAAAAGATAGCTCTCTGAGTGTACTTTTCAAATATGTAATTTATTTTAATACCCACATAATAGAAAACAACTTTTTGAATGGAGTTCTAAAAACTATGTTTTAAAAATGCCTGTTTCAGGACCATACCATGCATGTGTACGACCCACACTTTTTGACACAATTAAAATTATTTTCTCAAACCGTTTTGGGAAATGGTTTGTAACACACTGAAGATTGATGAGCATATTTTTCTGTATTTTTTTGTCAAATATTTTTTTTTAAATTAATTTTTTAATGGCCGTAATTATCTTTTTAAAAATTTGACATGTACGACCCACATAATTTGACGTAAACTTAGCATTTTTTGAATTTTTTTTTTTTTAAATTGAAAAGAATTTTGTGTAGATTGATGACATAATTTTTTTTTCAAAATTCATTAAAATAAATAAGTTATTAAATTAAGAAAATTAGTTAATATTTCAAATTTATGAACCTGATTTAGTATAAATTAAATGAAAAATAGTTAAAATAATCAATTTTTAAATTAATTTACATATTTAGAATCTAGACAGTATAATCTGAAATGGGTTTCAATTCCGTATAAAAATTCTTTGATTAGAGGCACGTAAACTATTTCATTTCAACATATTTGTGCTTTCATTCACGGAGCTTTGAATTTGCAGGTTCATGTCTCAGGTGTGGCCATCCCAGGACTATCCCGGGCCTAATCCCGAGGCAAGTGGCGGGTTGTGAATTCAAATTTTGCATAACGGGCCCCCGTTTTATAAACGGGGGCCCGTTTCATTTTTTGCCCGTTGGATTTAACAATGGGCCCCCGTTTTTAAAACGGGGGCCCGTTATTTAAATAACAGGCCCCCGTTATTAAAACGGGGACCCGTTATTTAAATAATGGGCCCCCATTTCTAAATAACCGTTATTGTAAAAAAAAAAATAGATTGCATCGATTTACCACACTATCATTGAAATCCGTGCTGACAAAGTTTTTTACATCATTTGGTAGTACTTTTTAATATTTTTTACACGATTGTTTGAAGAACTCAATAAAAAAATATTATTTTTTGAAGACGAGTTTGTAAAAATGGGTTCTAAGCAACGTCAAAAGAAAAAGAAGAGGACAATGACAGTGGACGAAATTCAAGCACAAAGAGAGGAGGCAAAACACCAAAGAGATCGAAGATCACAACAACGACAATTGAATAACACTTCTGAAGCATCTAGTTCAGTGCCCGTTGTAGATGAGACCATTGAAGACATCATGATGGATGCAAGAAATGTAGAACCACACACGGGTATGACTGTTGATGCAAATGTTGATGTGGATGCGAATCCTGGTATGTTTTTAAATCCTGATGACTATGATGCCAATCAAATTGCTGATTTAAATGAAGCTGGATATAAATTTCATACACCAATACGAAAAGAAATAAAAATTGAAAATATTACACCACCCTCTCTAAAAGAAAATGAATGTAATTTGTTTAATATTGATAGCAATGTGCTAGATAATCTTAATGGGTTAGTTTCTTGGAGACAAATTAGAACACATGCAAACAGATTATATAAACAATTTTTCTATAATAAAAAGTTAGGATTCCAATGTCAATTAATGCTACAATTAATAAAAATGTTAAAAATGCGTCAAGTCATGAAAAAAATAGGTATTTACGCAAAACCAAAAAGAAAAGATGAATCATATAAGCAAGTTGTATCTACTGTTGCCAATGCCATCGATTCCATAGGAAAAACAAGTCGATCTAAAGATAAGAATGCAGCACGTAGAGTTATAACGACTGCTATAGTTGACAAAATGATTGTTAGTAAAAGAATGTTAAGTGATATAAGTGGCTATTTGAACTTACATCGTAGAACCTTGTCAAGAGCGGCCAAAAGAAGAGACACAATTGAAATTGATCCACTAAACCATTGTTGGAGTTTTAGTGGTAGACTTCAAAGGTCGGACATGAAATTAAATGATGAAACTAAACAATTAATTGCAAAATTTTGGCATGATAACACTAGAGTTTCATCAAATGCTAGAGATGTTTTAAAGTTAAGGGTGGGATCAAAAATTCGTGATCCTCATCCAAAACATCTTCTTGACATGACTCAAACTGAATTCTTTAAAAAATTTAGTGATGAGTCTGTGTTAATGAATTTACGAATTAGTCAAAGATCATTTGAAAAATGCAAACCCTGGTATGTTAAAATCAATAAACAAACAATATCTTGTTGTTGTAAAACTCATGTCTAGTTTCGTTACTATTATGATGTTTTTCGATATATTCGTTGTATGTTGCATGGTAATGATCTTGTGCAGGATTGTGGTGTTTATGTTCCACCTGAAACTATAAAAGATTTTATTGGAAGTTTATTTTGTAAACCACCTAATGAACAATTATTTCTTTCCAGTTCATGCATTTATGGTCTTTGCAATTTATGTGGGAACTATTCTTCGATAGGTGAATGTTTGCATGAACATGTTTCATCTGAGTTTGGACAAAAAATGGTTGATGTTGGGAGATTTAAAAATATAGAATACCCTCTAAAGGATGGAAAGATGGGGAAACGTTTAGAATTGATTACAGAACAGAATAGTGTGAATGCATTTATTAGTGAGTTTAAAACTCATATTGTTCCAAAATATGTGAAACATTCCCAACATGCCCGATGGCTTGATGGACAGTTTCGCATATGCAAGAACACATTTCCAATTGGAACAATAGTATCAATTGTGGATTTTGCAGAAAATTATACTCTAAAACCACAAGAGGAAACTCAATCACAATACTACAACTCAGTGCAAGTGGCCATATTTGTGCACTCCACATAATATCTAATGTGCACAAAATATATAAAGTATGCACAAAATATATATGATCTAATCCTATTATGCAACTATCCATATATATAAAGTATGTGCACGTGTAAACAAATGTGTAAAGTCCATAAAAAAGTACATATCAAAGCCAAATAAACAGTAAAATCTAAGTGCTATCATCAATAACATCTCGTGTTCTCTTGTCCCCGGGACGTGGTCCAGATCCACCTGTCTCATGCTGTACAATAAAAAAATAATATTAAAATATTACTTGAAATTAACTATTAAAAGAATCATTTATCAAATATAGTAGAATTCGTAAATTAAGTTACAAACTTACCATATGCTCATCAGATCCTCTAGCAGTATCTCTCTTGTCCCCAGGACGTGGTCCAGATCCACCTGTCTCATGCTATATAATAAAAAAATAATATTAAAATATTACTTGAAATTAACTTTTAAAAGAATCATTTATCAAATATAGTAGAATTCGTAAATTAAGTTACAAACTTACCATATGCTCATCAGATCCTCTAGCAGTATCTCTCTTGTCCCCGGGACGTGGTCTAGATCCACCTGTCTCATGCTGTACAATAAAAAAATAATATTAAAATATTACTTGAAATTAACTATTAAAAGAATCATTTATCAAATATAGTAGAATTCATAATTTAAGTTACAAACTTACCGTATGCTCATCAGACACTCTAGCAGTATCTCCTCTAGCAGTATCTTGTGCAGTATCAACACCAAATGTAGTGCTAGCTAACTCCTGTACAAGGTCAAATTCAAAGTGTCCAATTAAATCTTAAATTAAGAGTCAAAATAAGATCAAATTAAGTATTACATATTAATACCTCAAAGGATGTCGATGTGCGTTCAAATTGGCTCTGATCAAAATTATGAGGATAACCTATCCTAATGGTAGTGTCCACCTGCATACATGCATTTAATGAAATCATATTTAGTGAACATATATGTGTGTACTAAATAATTTCAAGTTAAGTTACAATATTGTAAGAGTTTATATTTAATTTAAGAATTATAAGATACATACCATAGATGGTGTCACAATAGTCAGACCCTCTTCTCGATGTGATGTAGAGGGTCCCTCATGACCTGAATCCTGGAGAAAGAAGCATTCAATGTATCAACATGAAAATTTATATAGTATACGATGATAACATATTAACTTAAAAAGATCTAGTACAATGTCTAGATAGAAATTTATACTATACCCCATAAGGTGTGCCAAGTTGTGTTCTAGTAGATGCAATATTGACTCTAATATTAGGCGTAGTCCTTATCTACATAAACAAAATTTATTTAATGAAGTATTAGATTGTATAAAAAAAGAGATGCACTTAGTTTATACCTATATTTAATGAAGTACATAAAAAGATTGACATGTACATGTATATATATCTATACCTCATCAAGATGAACATCCGAGCAAAGAAAATCCATATAAGATGTCATCATACTATCATCTACTGCATCATGCTCATCTGGAACTGAAGTAGATCCTGCAGCAGTAGTAGGACCTACACACGTCTCATGACAACTCGAACACATATGTGGCATCCATCGAGGAGCAGATGCCATGTGAGCAGCTTGCTCACTCAGGTTACCTGTGAGGGAAGTCAAAGCATCTAATGTCGAAATGAATGATGTATTTTGGACATCTGCAGGAATCGATGGAGCAACAAGTGGAACTATGGGTGGATCTGGTAGGGGATTATTACTCCGTGCCCCTAATCTATGCTGTGGCATTCTACGACCAACACCCTGGAATGACTTAATATCAAAATAATTTGGTTTTTGGTTCATTACAAACTCACAGTATAATTTCTTCAAAAAATAAAAAGGGACCTCATAATTACGATGTGGTGGATAATCAAAAACCATCCACCATCTATCCCAAAAGTATCTAGCCATTTCTAGATGCACACACCACCTAATTGAAATTCTTTTCTGGTTAGGTTGCATTGGTTCTCTTGTTTTTGGGTTGGTAAAATATGGACATAAATGAGCTTTGGTTATTTTCAAATCAGTGATTTGTCTATAAGTTAAACCATTGGCATAAAAATCATGCAACTCTTGTCGTCGTCTATGAAATTGATCTAATTGAGAATCAACAGATCTAACTAACTCGACAACAGTTTGCATTGATTTTGCAAACTCTACAAGATGGGGTGGCGTGACTTGCTCATTTTGGATAGCAGCAATGTTTTGTTCAATCACTTGTAGGTTTTCATTAATTTGTTCTCTTAAACGAATTTCATCCAATCTAGGGGGTTGTAGTGGTGGTGGTGGTGGTGGTGGTGGTGGTGGAGGTGGAGGAGGAGTAGGAGGGGGTTGTGGTGGGGGATTTTCACCTAATAGTTCATCTATGTCAAAGACATCCATGATAGCAAAGAACTCCTGCATATATAAAGATATACATGAATTATATACAACTCTATGTCAAAGAAGAATCTATTTTACTAAATAAAAAAAAATATATTTATAAATAGTAACATTTCTATGTTGTTGAATGAGTTACACATGAAATATATAATATAATATTGAACTTAAAAAAACATACATGTACATACTATTGAATCTTGAAATATAAAATTTGCGCACAAAACTTAATAAAAACTTTCAATGAAACATCATAAATCTATTATATATTCAATTTAATAAATTCATTTCTTGTAAAATGCATCAACTATTAAAATCAATATAAAATATTTCATACATAAGATCAATAAAGAAGTGAGAAATAAGATGATCCTCCTTATAGTGTAAGAATATATAGCATGGAAACAATATTACTAAGACAACATAATATTTTGTTAACTTTAAGTTAAAGTTATTTTGAAAAATGCACGTGTGTGTTTGGTTGCTCCATATTTCTAGTGTTTTAGTGTACACATGATAATTTATTAGAATTCAATTACATAGTTTTGAGATAATTGCCATCAATTCATATTACATTGATTAGTCTTCAGACAATCTTAAAAAAAAACTAATCTCCCATGACTATAAATGACATACTTAAAACATATTATATTCTAAGTGGTTGTCATGTAAAGACAAAACTTCAAAACTTTTGAAGAGTTAAGCATATTTCACCATTAAATATCTCCCATAATCAAATCTACACAAGATTATAATTTACAAAACCTTCAAAAAATATTATTTCCTATAAATCATTTATTATAAAACTCTGCAATCATTTGTTTTCATATATAATCTTTCTATAAAATTTAAGATATCAATCCATACACAAATTCTCTTACAAAGTTGAATAAGAAATGAAACTCTTACATAAAAATCAACACAACATGCCAACAATTAAAAACAAAATTAACCTTGCAATATTTACTTTTAAAATAATCAATTTCAACAATATTTTACACATGCATTTATAATTATCAACTAGAATATTATTTTGACTAACATTCCAAATAAAATTCCTAACATACTATATGATCCTCATTAATATGCATCCATAATATTTCTTTAACGGATACATCTCCTTCAAATCATCACATCGTAATGCTTTTTATTTTAATAATTGAAAGCTTTAGGAATGCGGTCACACACAAAGGGGTCCACTATCATACTTGCAAGCACTTAATTATTAAGTCAATGAACAAACTACAACTCAATGAAGCTAAAAAAGTGATGCAAGCCTATTTTTAAATATCCCAATTCCTTTCGTTGACCTAATTCTTTTAGTGGCAACCATTTTAAAATTTCGTATTAATCAAAGAGAATATTTTAGGGAAAAAATGCAGTGTTGGCACTTTATGAAAATAAAGGTTTTTAAGACTCTAGAGACTTGTTCATCACAATATTTTATTGTTTAATATGCAAAATTTTGAAAGATTTTGATATGTATAGACAAATTAAATTTTTCATATAATTAGAGGTGAAATCAATTTTGAATTCTACCTCAATGATTGAGGGGATCTTACAATTTTGACTTTAAATATAGCTTCATTTATACTCTTTCATAAATAAAATAAAATAGAAGCTATAAAGAATTCCTAAATTCTAGCAATATATGTGTATGCAAGCAAGCATAAAAAATAGGATGTAAGGTGCTTAAATTGGCAAGATAGGATGTAAGGTGCTTAAATTGGCAACATAACATTGCATTACAAGAGTTCTTGAAAATAGCTCATATAATGATTTATTTATAGTCATGAAGGATAGAGGATTAAATACTAAGATTGTTTTGAGAGATCAATGGAGTAGATTGATTGAAAGGATTGTGTGTATTAGAAGCTTCCAAGTGGCAACTTATGTTTGGTGCACATGAGGAGTTCATGATCCAAGAAATTTTTGAGGAAAAGGTCTTCTTAGGGCCGTATACACCAAGATGTTGTAAAAAAAGGTAGCCAAATGACCAAAAAGATAAACACGAGTGTGTTATTGGGAAATTCATTTAACGCATTTGAGGTCTTTTTTGTAGTGATTTTTTCTTACACTATCCTAGGCTTGTTTACACTATCGTAGGTTCATTAGGACTATCCTAGGTTCATTAGGATTGTCCCAAGTTCATTATGGCTTTCTTAGGCTCATTAGGACTTTCTTAGGTTCATTAAGACTGCCCTACATTCATTAGGATCATTTGGGGCTCATTGGGACTATCATATGTTCATTGTGATTGTCCTAGGTTCATTAATTTAATTCGTGTGTTCATTAGGACTATCTCACATTCTCAAATAGCTTCAACTAATATCTTAAATTAACTATTTTAAAAAAAAATAGCTCCTTAACAATTTAATATTATATACAATTGAATATGATTTCAACTTCAAACCTTGTGCAGCTTTTAAAACCAAAAGATGTTGTTAAAACCATTCTTCTAATATTAGCTTAATCATAACATAATCTAATAAATCTTCCTCAAAATATCTACCAACTTCAAATCATATATTAAATCTTTTATAATATAAATTACATTCTAGATATACCAATATACTTCTAAAGATATTCAAAATACTTCTTGGGAATTATATTTTTCAAATCTTTCGGATGTATATATAATTAGCACCCCATTTAGAAAACTCATTATCAATCAACATTATAAATCAAGAATATTTTTTATTTTGTATTAATGAATTATATATTTGGCATATTAGCTTCCTTTATGAACCTATGTAAACCAAACTCCAATTTTATTAACTTATCTAGCTTTGCTCTAAAATTGTGTCCATAATTGATCCTTTTATACCATCACATGACATAATAGGACCATAATAGGACCTTTATGCCATGACATGGCATAAACCTAAGCCTAAACTTTCATATCTAAAATTTGAAGAGTAATGTTAATTACTTTTAAGGTTATACTAATTTAGTGGTAACTTTTGTATTACCTAATGAGGATTAAGAACAATTTAGGTACATATGTTCGGTTTTATTTCAATTTCATTTTCGAACATTTTTGTTTTTGTTTCCATTTCATTTTCGGTTTTTTGTTTGTGTCGATTTCATTTTGTTAATTATCTAGGTATGGTTTTGGTTTCTAAATTTGTTGATTACGGTTTAGGGTTAACTGTTCAAAAATAGTTTAGATCAAAATCAAGAATTTACAAATATAAAAAATAATTTATTTATATGCTACTATTAAAAAAAACTAAATAATACACAAAAAAAAAAGAAAAATATACAAGAAAATTATGAAATGTGAAAATAGATGACTGAATGTGTACCTGGGATAGTGGTGGAGGCTTGAAGTGGAAACCACAGCACGGGGGCCCGTTTTTGATCTCTTCTTGTCAACTCACTATAACAGTGAAAATGAAAAATTGTCCAAAAAAATGATAAAAATAGAATTTCAAAATGGGCCCCCATTTTGTTTATAAACGGGGGCCCGTTTTGTGACAAAACGGGGGCCCGTTTTATTTGGCTTCGGCACCCCGTGACCTTTCGGCTCAGGAGGCCGAACCATTAACGGGCCCCTATTTTTTAGAACGGGCCCCCGTTTTTAAAAAATGGGGGCCCATTTTGTGGAGCATGTTTTCCAACGCACATACTTTTGCGAATTTGTGACTCATTAGCTTGCACATACCCTTTAATCTTATCAAATATATCCATAGCACAAACATTAAGGCCAAATCCATTGTCCCCAAGGGTTCATCTTATAGCACTATCAAGGATAATAACCATAATCATAAGAGGATCATATTGATTTTGGATTTCAAGAGAAGGTAACTCATCTCATGTGAATATAATTTGATCTTTGGATTTGTTCATAGGATCAATCAAAGAAGTCATGTTATTAGATGTCACTACAGGTGAGACATCTAATCTTTTCAAATCATCTTGCAACATCCCATGATAAGTAGGTGAAGATTGAACCAAATCCCAAATAGAAATCTTAGCAGGAGTTGCCTTAAGTTGTTCAATGAGATCATACTCCTTGCTAAGATTTTATATACGAGGTGCTTGTGGAAGAATAGGTTGAGAGAGAAGAAGTTAAGTTGGGATAACTGGAGGAGGACTAAGTTTCCTATCATTTCTTGTGTTGTACATATGAGAAAAGGTATGATAACTCTCTCTAGTAATTTTCTTAGCATACTCATAAGGGCTCTTAGTAGGATAACCTCCTTGAATAGTAATAATAGGTTTCTTAGGAGTACAAAAATAATCATTAGCATAACCACCTTGAACCACTATGATAATCTTACATTGAAAATTTTGAGAAGGACAAGCACCTTGAACTGTGAAGAGGGGTTTATTAGGTGTTTCATTCACATGTATCAAATTGATTGATGATGGTTTAGAAATATCGAAGGTGTCCTTAGAAGAAGAATGAATGAGATTGTTGGAAGAATTGTTGATAGTCTCTCCTTAAACTAAAATGTTATCATGGATAAGACTAATTTTAGGAGGGAGAAAAGAAGTAGGCATTGATGTTTTAGGAGGAAAAGTAGGAAAGGTCATATCATCCTATATCACCAAAGGATCTACATGGGGAATAAACTCTCTAGGAGAAATATCAACATTACTCTTTAAAGTCTCACCTTTGAGAGGGAGATCTTTGAAAGAGATGTCAACAATCTTACCATGAACTAGGGTATCCTTATGAGTAGAACCAAGTTGAGGAGAGGGAGATCCTTTACTTTTAGAGGGATAATGATTGAGATTTATGGAAGGTGAGATGCTATCAAGGGAGTCATCAGTCATGTTTTCATCCTCTTTGGCTAGGGTTCTCTCATGGGGGAGATAATAATAAACACCTTCTTCTAATGGTTCATCCCAAATAGTGAGGTCATTAAGGAAAAATACTATAAATATCTTGCACAAAGATGTCCTTATTGCTAATGCCAATTTTGGAAGAAGGGATCATATTTTTCTTTTATCATTCATCCTTAGGAAGGACAGAATCACTACATGTATTTAAATCATCCTCTTTCCTCAAAATGTCTTCAATAGGATCTTTAGGGGAGAGAGCATTAAGGAAATTAATTATGATTTTATCTTCTTCCTCTAAGGCATCTTTAAGGATAAGACAAGCTTTAGGAGAAGGGCAAAAATTTCTCATTAATGCATCATTTCTAGTGGGAATTTTGTTGAAATCAAAAGAGGAAATGCCATCACTAGGAAAAGTAGGGACAATACCATCCTCTTGCACAAATTAAACCTCATGAGGAGAGTATTCTTTAGGAGGGAGATGAAAATATTTCTCCAAAGATTCATTCTTAGGAAGGAGATCTTTGGAAGAAGTGTTCATAACCTCTTGTTGTACTACCATGCCCCCATTGGTAAGACCAAGTTTAGGAGAAGATAAGTCAATGTCCCTCCATACCTTTTCACTTAGAGAGGCATCATGTAAGGAAGGTAAAGTAAGATTAATAAAATTGTTTATGATATCATCCTCTTCCTTTAAGATGGATAGATGGGAAGAGCACATTTTAGGAAAATTATCAAGATCACTCTTCAAATCTTCATCCTCAAAGCATGGGAAAGTTTTGGAGGGATTGGTAATAAAAATTTTAGGCACTAAAATTTTGTCATAGATAGGAGGAGGCTCTTTAATAGAGGGAAAAATTGAAGCAAGGGAAGATAACCCATTATCACATCTACGGAATGAATGCATCATGACAAAAATTTCCTCTTTCAAATGATAACATATGCAAAATAGAAAGAAATATTCAATTTTAACCAATGCAAGAACTATAAATATTGATTTAAATGAAATTTATGAGTGAAATGTGTTCCAAAATCAGATCTGAAATTAATGATCCAAATTAAGCTATCCACAAGTTCAATTTAGGGTTTTTAACAGAATTAACCTCTAATTTTTTTTTGAAATTTGTAAGAAATTGAAACTTGTAAATGTAAATTTGAATTTGAAATAGAAAAAACACTCAAATCTGAGAACATAAATGAGAATTAAAGAAGTTTGGATTCACGTTGGGTTCACCAAAATGTGGGGGTGGGAAAAGTGAGACCAAGTGACTAGGACCTAATCCCACTTTTGCCAACACATTGGGAATACGAAAGAGCCTAGAGAGATAGCTCACTTTGGCTACTTCTTGTGAGAAAGAGAGAACCAAGGATTACCTCTTAGGGTTTATATTCCTCTTGTTACAAATGATGAGAACAACTAGGGTTTGAATGATCACCTAGACTAGGAGATATAAAATGAAGCACAAATGAACTTGAAATTGAACTTGCAGATCTGAAACTGAGATACTAAAAGCATGAAAGGGGAAGTATTCTAGATGTGTACCTGATTTTGCAAATTGAACCAAACTAAACTAGAGCAGGGTGCCATGCCACTGTCCTATTTCTGCAGAGAGGAGGCCGCAACTAAAACACTGCAAATCTGAGATCTTGAAGCTACACCCTGCTAAAAATCACTTAAAAGAAGAGGGACCATGATGCCATGCCACTGTCCTAGGAAGGATTAGGGTGCCATGCCCCTGTCCCAGGAAGATTAGGGCAGATCTGATGATTCTGGGTGATTCTTGTGCCTTTTGCTGAGCTGAAAGTGCCTTTGGGTACCTGTTTCAGCACCTACAATTAAAAAGGGAAGGTTTTATGGCTACATGGGGTTTTTCAATAGTCAAACCACTGTGTTGGTGATTTCCACCTCCACAAACAGTCGATAATATACTAAAAATGTGTGTGCTAGAACCTTGTCTGTATGCAAGATCCTAAAATGAAAGAAACTAGAGCTACCATACGCATGAGAGTAAACCCTAAATGTAAATGTGAATGTAAATAACAATGATTCAAACTAAATATGCTAAATGATCTAAAGCATCAATTTAAATGTGCAAATTGATGTAAAGAAGCTCATACAAAGACATGAAAATAACATGAAATCATACCAATCCCCATGGGAGAGATATTGCCACAAGATCTCCTATTACTCTTCAATGTCTTCAAGGATCCTAATTGATGATGAATGCTTTCTGAAATATTGTTAATTTTGTTGAATATTTTTGAAGAATCCACAAAGGATTCTCTTTCACTACATAGAAGGCTCCTTATGCTCCAAAAACCTACTCTTAGATTCTTAGAAAGATCCCTTCAAATGAAGAAAGAGATCTCTTATGTATCAAACCCTAGATCTTAATTTTGACTTAATTTCATCTTTAGGATGAACTAGGAATGGAATTTCCCACCAATATTTTGGGGTTAAGCATTATAATATCCTAGATTTGTGCTCCCGAAATTTTGGGAAAAAATCCAAGGACTATGTGCACTCCCACCACAGTCCGACCAAATTCTCACCAAATTTTCAAGGCCATTAGACATGATGATATTACAGTGAATCCCAAAGTTACAACTGATTTTGAGGTGTTTTGATATGCAAAATCAGGCCTTAAAGGTCGAAATAGGACATAATTAGGGTTTATGATTAAATGATTTCTTGGAGGAATAAAATAAAAAGGGGCACACTTAGGGTAAAGGGCCAAATTTAATGATGTATGAAGTGATGAAATAGTACTGTAGATTTAATTAAATTAATTAAATTCTTAAAGGGAAATAATAATGCAAGATGCAAACACACTAAGGTGGTTGCTAACCCAAGTGTGAAATTGTACCACACTAGCAAGGGTGTACAATTTACAACACTATAGCTATATTGAATATTTTCTTTTTCAATTTTTTATTCATGATTTAATTGCCCAATGGAGTAAGCACTAATCCATATTGGTTCAAGGTCAAACACTTTTATTGAAATAGTATCACTTTTTAAATAGTTTGATGTTGGAGTAGGTTAGTGTTAATTTAATTTGTGTATGTTTTTCACAATTTAGTATTGTTGACTAGGGAATTATTTTAAGCTATCCTAAATGCCAGGTATTAAAAAAAATATGTTTAATATATCCACAACTAGCCACAATGTATGAAAAATTAAAATATTATTATAAAAGGGTATAATATTTGGGTGGGTGCAAGAAGTTGAGTCCCACTTTTGGGCAAAAAGTGGAAGTGTTTTCCCTATTTTTCATTTATTTTGTCAATTGATGTCAAAATTTGAGGTACTTAGAGTTTGAATCTGAACAAACTTTAGTAATAGAAAATGTAGTGCTCGGAGTCTAATTTTCAAATATGTAATTTATTTCAATACCCACATGGTAGAAATTGCTTTTTAGTAGGCACATTTAAAAACCACTTTTTCAAAATGCCTGTTTCAGGACCATACCACACATGTGTATGGCCACCATATTTTGATGTAAATAAAAGAATTTTTGCAAATCCTTCTAGGAAAAGATACCTAATACACCAAATATTGATGAGAATATTTTTTCTTATTTTTTGATTGAATATATTTTTTTTAATTAATTTTTAATTGACTATAAAGTATATTTTCAAAACATCTGATGTACAGCCACCATAATTTGATGAAAAAATAATTTTATTTTATTTTATTTTTTCAATCTTCAAAATAATTGTATGTAGATTGATGTCATATAATTTATTTTCAAAAAAACCTAAAAACAAAAAAGTTATTAAAGTTTTACTAAACCTCACTATGTTACATTTAGGTACCACTTTTGATTAATAAATAATGCAAAAATAGTAAAGCTAATCATATCACTATGAAATTTACATTTTTGAAATTAGGATAGTGAGAACTCTAATGGGTTTTTATTTCATCAAAAACTACGATCAGGAAGACCTTCAAAAAATTACGGCAAAGCAGAAATCTGGTATTCTAGTGCCTTAGCCATTTTTTTGGAGGTCCAAGCATAGGCTTGGTCCCACCAAGCCTAACCCGAAGCCAAAACCAAGGAATATGTGTGTTTCCCGCTCAATCTTTTATGAAACGGGCACCCATTTTGAAATTTATAATACTTTAAGAAACGTGTGCCCATTTTTAGAAACGGGTACACATTTTTAGAAATGGGTGCCCATTTTTAGAAACGGGTACACATTTTTAGAAATGGGTGCCCATTTTTAGAAACGGGTACACATTTTTAGAAATGGGTGCCCATTTTTAGAAATGTGTGCCCATTTCTAAAAATCGTGCACCCATTTCTTTATGGCAGTCTGATCCTAAATGGGCACCCATTTTTCAAAACGTGCACCCATTTTATTTTTATGGGTCGGGGCTCCAAAGCTAAACGGGTGCCCATTTCTTAAAAAATGGGCATTTGTTTCTAGCAGCAATTTTTTTTGCTCATAGACTTCTGCAGAATTGGGACCCAACTTCTTGTACCCACCCATTTCTTGAATGCATAGATATATGTGCAATGTGTATTATTAACTATATAGAACTCTAACTCAGCTAGTTGATCTTAACCTCATGACAAATATTTAGGATTAATTATCATTTGGATATAGCTAGTAATTATTTTTGTATTATTATATTTTAATAGATGTAAAACCTTGTTAAGGACACTGCTAGGAATATTGCATTGCACTTAAGTTAACCATAAAGTGTATAAATATTACCAACTCAAAATAGGCCTTCAAACATCCAAAAACTATTAATTAGTCATAACATCATCTCAAAGAGGGTCAAAATTTTTACATACCTTATTATATATCCCTACAGGTATTAGCATGGTGTGACCATAAAGTATTGGTGTTGTTATTCTTGCCATCAAGATTCATATCTTTGGGTCAACAACTCAGATTGTCATCACTCCATTCATCCTTTAATTATTTATTAGTTATCATTTATTTAATTATTTTGATAATTTTTCATTTGTTAATTAAATAAATATATACTTGTCAATAGACTTCCCCTGTGAGAAAGCATCTTGATCAAAACTTATATTGTCAACACTCCATTCATTAAATATTTTGATTGATGAGATATTTAATTATAACATTGGGTAACCACTAAGACCTTACTCAACTATGTGTCAAAACATATGTAGATTTTAATTATTATATAAATAGTTACACAAAAGAATTGATAGAAAAAATGTGAGAAAATAGTTTATATTCATTTCTAATTGGTTGTTAACCATCTTATTAATAACTTCTTATAAATTCAATGAATGCGATAGATTTTCCATGACAAGTATGTAATGTGTCAAAACATATGTAGATTTTAATTATTATATAAATAGTTGCATAATGTTAAAATACATTTAAGCTATTACCTTAATCCTTTAACCTTGTATAGATACAAGTGCTAATTTATTTAATTAATTTTACAATTCAGCTTTATCCTCTTTGATCATTGCCCTTAATTTTTTCACATGAATCATAATATATAATTTTCATCATGTGACAAGTGTCTCTTTCACATTTTTGACTAAGTATGGTCTAGAATCATTATATC
The DNA here is from genome assembly GCF_030272615.1 of Cryptomeria japonica. Taxonomy (NCBI): domain Eukaryota; kingdom Viridiplantae; phylum Streptophyta; class Pinopsida; order Cupressales; family Cupressaceae; genus Cryptomeria; species Cryptomeria japonica. The sequence continues at coordinate 17,536 of NW_026729710.1, read as the reverse complement.
TAGACACTTACTCAAAGTCAAACAAACTTCTCATTTGATCCATTCATTCCAAACTAAACCTCTCAATCCTAGCCACTCACATTAGGATGTTGTCATAATGCATCTCCTAACCCTAAATAAAATTTATCATGTGACACTTGTCTAATCACTCCAACTTTGAGCTTAACCCTAATCTTCATTGAATCTTAGCCATCCATCATCAATGTTGTATAGCACTTGATTTTGCCTCTTGAGAATTCTATAAAGTAGAGTCATGATACCTGACTTGCATAGCTTCTTTGCTTCTTTTATTATGATGTTATGTTGTCCAATTTTCTATCTAAATATTCTACCATAGATTTATGCTGAAGAAATTTCTATCTTACCTTTCATTATCCCATTCAACTCAATCTACAGAGAAATAAAGATTTTAGGTGAAGGTATTGTGTCTTTATTATTAATTTTATCTTAATTTTATGAAGTGTGGAAAGGAAAAGGTGTACTATGTAGGCCAAGACAAGAAATTATTGACCATCATATTTATTGTAGTTTACCATCTTACAAGTGTTGAAGTGGTCTATGAGTTGTACTATTGTTTGTGACTTGTAGGTTTCTCCTTGCTTCCCATGATATTTGAACTCATTTCCTAATGGTTATCATGCATTTTGAATATTAATTATAATATATCAATAATTGTGAGAATGGGATGATGGGTTTTCTCGCATCAACCAAGTTTTTATCATCCTTATGTTGTCATCCACATGTTGGATACCAAAATGATGGATCTATATATACCAATTTAATTTTTCATGTAAATTGTTAGTCATCAATCCAATTCATGGGTTTACTAATCTATAAATTTATTATAAGGCATTAGAAGATGAACATTTGAGCTACAAATTAGCATCCTAAATTATACTCCCTTACAATTTGGACTGCATTTAGGGCTGTCACCTTAGCGCTCGCATCTCCATTCTTTATCGAGACCTATTTAACCCCCACCATGCAATAATGGCCATATTATATCATTTTATCTTACTGGACTGCTAACCCTAGCCTAAATATGGGGTGGGACCAAGGCATGGCACCAAGGTCCTCACCAGGACCATGCCATGGTCCTCCCTAACTGGAGCCCATTTTGAATCCTTTGCCCTATTCAAAATTTAATTGAGAAACATTTCCTTGTATTGACCTATGTCGCAAAATTAACATTAACGATTGGCAAGTATATAAGGAGGTCTACCAATCTCATTTGGATACAAGAGGCATAAGTGGATTTGAATTCTCTTTTAACAATACATTAATTAATTTAATTAAATGTAAAGTCTTCTTTTATCATTGTACACATCATAAAATTGGTCTCTTTACCTTAAGTGTGCCCCTTTTTGTTCCTTGAATTAATTAATTCATCAAAAGACCTAATTATGTGCTATTTCAACCTTCAAGGCCCAATTTTGCATATCTAAACACCTTTAATTGTCACATACACTTGGGGATCATCTAATCATCACAAAACCTTTTATCCCTAAAAATTTGGGAAAATGTTGATCATGTCAATGTGAATCACATCGATCTTACTTTTTCTCCCAAAATTTTGGGATCATGAATTGGTAGTATTATAATGTTCAAAATTGATTTGGTGTGAATATATATCATTTATATGTTGGCTTATGATTAAAAACATTGTTATGGTTTCATATATATATCCTTTCATTTCCTCATTTGAAGGGATCCGATCCATCAACAAGTAATTGAAGGGAGCCACTTGTGAAGTCAAAGTGTAGATTATGTCAAGTATTCTCAAGCATTCATCAAGTCTCCATCAACCATTTTTTTAAAAATTTATGGAGAAAATTAACATCATTAATCTACAATCATGTATGTGTGATTAGGGTTTTTTCATGTGCATTCCATTTCATACAACATATGTGATTACATTCAAGAAATAAAGCATCGATATCAATCATTGCATATTTGAGGTATACCTTTACATTATTTATTTAAAGAATTTGCATTATTTCATTCAAGGTTGATTCCAAATCAGGATTTGACTTGGGCAAAACCCTATTCTCTGTTGAGATACATGTGTCTCAACCTTACAGTTTTTAGTAAATTGTTCCAAATGTAGTTGGGAGGTTATCCATGTGTTGGTGCCTTGAAAAAAGGTATATGAGTTGTCAAAAGATGCCATGTCCATAGTATAATATAGGAGGGCCATTTTTAGAGATTATATGACACATTTCATGTTAGTTATGAGGGTCAAAAATAGGGGATAAGAGTTTGGACGTGAGTAACTATTTTTAACCTGGTTTTCTTATCTTGGAAAAACAAATGTCAAGGGTGGGCAACACGTGTCATGGAGGTTTTGCCCATGGTATTGTAAAACCACAAATGGTTTCCAGGTTGTAAAATTCTTATATAATGAGGCCTTGGAGAGGAGTTTGTATGATGGAGTTTGGCTTGCAAGGCTAGGTGCTAGAAGGATGCTAGTGAAGTCTCTCTGAGCTTGAGTTGAGGTGATTCTCTTGTAAGAACTTGCATTGCAAGTGTATTGTAATCTCTTGTTGATTTGTTAATATACTATGCAGGTTTTAGAGTGTGGTGTTTTTCACCCGTATGGGTTTTCCCCATGATAATCACTGTGTTATGTGTTTATTGTTTTATTTCTACTCTATGTGATTCTTGTGATCTCTGTAATAGTTAAGTTGAAATTTTCATAATCATCCTCTCAAGATTAGCATAGGAAGCGTTTCTGCACACCTTTGCTTCCTTACAAGTGGTATCAGAGCCTGGCCAGTTTTTGGTTCTATTTGTTGGGTATAGGGTTTTTTGAGCTAATCAAGGTTTGAGTGGGAGCTTGTGTAGAGTATTTCATTTCTGTATTGCAGGATCATAAAGATGGCAAGTATATCAAGGAGGATTGATGTAGAGAAGTTTTCTAGCACAAACTTTGAAATGTGGAAGCTGAAGATGGAAGATCTGTTGATTGATCGAGATCTATGGAATGCAGTCAATGAGAATAAGTCGAGGCCCGCAGATCCGACTTTAGCTGCACAATATGATGTAATGGATAGAAAAGCTAAAGGTCTCATAAGATTATGCCTTGCAGACTCAATTCTGATTAATGTCCATGAAGAATCTACTATGAAGAAGCTTTGGAAGAAGCTAAGTGAGATCTACCAAGCAAAATCACTTGTGAATAAAATTTTCTTGAGGAAGAAGTTGCATTCCTTGAGAATGGAAGAAGGTGGACAAATTTCTGAGTATTTGGAAATTTTTAATATGTTGGTGACTCAGTTTACCTCAGTTGGGGTACCAATGGATGAAGAAGAAAGGTGCCAAATCCTACTATGTTCGTTGCCAGACTCATAGGATAGCCTTGTGATGGCCATAGGAAGCACTGCAGTTGCCTTGAAGATGGAGGATGTTGTTGGTTCTCTACTTTCTAAGGAGATGAGAAGGAAGGTCTCTCTGAATGCCAAAGAGGCTTTGAGTGTTCGAGGAAGACCAAAGGAAAGAGGCAAGAATGAAAAGCAAAATGACTGTTCTAAGTCCAAGAATAAGGGGAGATCAAAATCTCCTGGTAAGTCCAAGGTAATTTGCTGGAATTGTGGAAAGCCCGAACATTTCCGAAAGGACTGTAAAGAAGAAAAGAAGAAAAAGAAGAAGAAGAAAGATTCTGATTCTGAGTCCGAGAAGGAAGATGGAGATGCTTTTATTGCAGCCTTGGCCACTCGTGCAAGTGACAATGCATGGTTGATAGACTCAGGTGCATCTTTCCATATGACTCCTATTAGAAATTGGTTTAGTAAGTATGAAAAGTTTGATGGTGGTAAGGTGTATTTGGGTGATAACTCCTTTCTTGATATTGTTGGTCGTGGAAGTGTTCATGTTAAATTTTCTGATGGTAGAACTAGAAGATTTGATGGTGTCTTGCATATCCTAGGACTAGCAAGAAATTTGTTATCTATTAGCAAACTAATAGATGTGGGTGTCATGTACAGTTTTCTGAAGCAGGTGTGAAAATGGTGAGAGGTGCTATGGTAATAGCAAGAGGAAGCAGAATGGGTACATTGTACCCGCTTGATGCATGAATAGTTGAGTGCAATAGCACTTATGATAAGACTGTGATAAAGACTATGTTGGAAAAGGAGAGGGTGTCTCTTTCAACAGATGGTCATGGTTTTTGGGTACCCAAGGGTGCTTTGTCTACCGAATCAAAGTTGCCTGCAGAGAAGACAATGTTGTGGCACCTGAGACTTGGCCATATAGGTGAGAAGGGTCTATGAACTTTGAAAAATAAGAACCTTGTTAATGGGTTGAATGATTGCAATCTTGAATTTGATTTTTGTGAGCATTGTATTTATGGAAAACAAAACCGCATTCAGTTTTACTCCAATTCTTATAAGTCTTCAAGTGTTTTGGATCTAATCCATTCAGATGTATTTGGTCCAGTTGATATTTCTTCTATTGGTAAATCAGTTTCTTATGTTTCTTTCATTGATGATTTCAGTATAAGAACATGGGTTTATTTTCTTGAGAGTAAAGATAAACTTTTTAGTCATTTCAAAGAATTTAAAGCAATGGTTGAGTTGCAGGCTAGAAAGAAAATAAAATGTTTAAGGACAGATAATGGCAGTGAATATTGCTTCAATGATTTTGACACATTTTGTAAAGATTGTCGTATTAAGAGATAGAAGACAACTTCGTATTCTCCACACCAGAATGGAGTTGCAGAAAGAATGAACAGGACCTTGATGGAGAAGGCTAGGAGTATGCTAAGTGGTGTTGGTCTAGAACAAAAGATCTGGGCTGAAGCTATAGCCACTACCTGCTACCTGATAAACAGGTCTCCTACATTAGCTCTTGTTGATAAAATGCCAATGGAAGCGTGGTCGAGCCACAAGCCTTCACTTAGTCATCTGAGAGTTTTTGGTTGTGAGGCATATGCTCATGTGCCAAAGTAGAAGCAGATGAAATTGGATAACAAAGCTATTAAATGTATATTCATTGGATACAGTTATAGTGTGAAAGGATACAAGCTTTGGGATCCTGTTGCACAAAAGGTATTTTATTCCAGAAGTGTTATTTTTAGAGAAACTAAGTCTTCTTCTATTACAGTGTAGCTAGAACAAAAGGAAGGAAAGAAAGATGTGATTCAACTGCCTGGTACACCTGAAAAAGTTGAATCGAGGCCCTCAGAAAGACAAGAAGTTGATGAGAGCTCTACAAGTTCTGAATCATCAAAGGAAGAAGAAGAACCTGAACCTGAACTTGTTCGAAGGTCTACTAGACAAAGAAAACCACCTAAAAGGTATGGATATTCTCTTGATGATTAGAGATGCATATTTGCTTTGAATGCTAATATTGATGAACTGAAATCTGTAGAAGAGGCTCTTGGTATGAATGATTCAGAGTCTTGGAAAATTGCCATGGATGAAGAGATGGCAGCTCTTAAGAAGAATGACACATGGGACCTTGTACCATTGCCTGAAGGACAAAAGCCTATTGGTTGCAAATGGGTGTTCAAAAGGAAGATAGGTTTAGATGGAAGAATTGAGAAGTACAAAGCACGTTTGGTTGCAAAAGGTTACTCCCAGGTTGAGGGAGTAGATTATGGTGAGATTTTTTCTCCTATAGCCAAAATGACATCCATTCATTTCTTGCTTTCTATTACAGCAGCTTATGATCTAGAGGTCGAACAAATGGACGTAAAAACTGCTTTCCTTCATGGAGATTTGGAGGAAGAAATTTATATGACACAGCCAGAGCACTATGTGGTAAAAGGTAAAAGTAATTTGGTCTGTAAGTTGAAGAAATCCTTGTATGGTTTAAAACAAAGTCCTAGGATGTGGTACCAAAAGTTTGATACATATGTATTGAGTTTACGGTTTGTGCGGTCTAAATCTGATCCTTGTATATATTTCAAATCTAATGGTGATCATTTCTTGGTTATTGCCTTGTATGTTGATGACATGTTGTTTATTGGGAAAGGAAAAGGTTTGATTGCAGAATTAAAATCTCAACTCTCGGCAAAATTTGATATGAAAGATCTTGGTACAGCAAGACACATTTTGGGAATGGAGATTGTAAGAGATATACAAAATAAAAAGCTTTGGCTAGGCCAGAGTAAGTATGTTGGTACTATTCTGAGAAGATTTAATATGCAAGATTCTAGACCATTGAGTGTTCCTGTTACAATGGGAACAAAGCTTTCTAGTTTACAGTGTCCTACATCCCCATTGGAGATGGAAGAGATGAGTCGAGTACCATACCAAAGTGTTGTTGGAAGTTTAATGTATGTTATGGTTTGTACAAGACCAGATATTGCCCAAGCAGTGGGAGTTCTTTCCTATTACATGTCTAATCCAGGAAGAGCACATTGGGATGCAGTAAAAAGAGTTTTTAGATACTTGCAGGGTACCTTAGAGTACTCTATATGTTTTCATGGAACAGGAAATGAACATTCCTTGGATAGTAGAGGCTTTGTGGATTCAGACTGGGCAGGTGATGTTGATAGAAGAAGATCCACCAGTGCATATGTGTTTACATTATTTGGTGGTGCAATTAGTTGGATGAGAAAGCGACAGGCTATGGTTGCTTTGTCTACTATAGAGGCAGAGTATATGGCAGCTACTCATGCCTGCAAAGAAGCCATTTGGTTTAAGAGATATATAATTTAAACAGGGTGCAATGACAATTTATAGTTATAGTCAAAGTGCAATCTACCTAACGAAGAACCTGACTTTTCATGCTAGGACCAAACACATTGATGTACAATATCATTTTGTGAGAGATATGGTAAGGGATGGCAAGGTGAAGCTGGAGAAGGTAGAAACTTTGGTGAATGTTGCTGATTCATTAACTAAGCCCGTGAGCACAGAGAAGTTCAGATGGTCTTCAGAGTCTATGGGCCTCTTGGCCCCTAACTATTGAGTCCATGGTAATATGGATCCCCTGACTCTTGCAAGGTATTTGACAAGTGGGAGAATGTTGAGATACATGTGTCTCAACCTTGCAATTTTTAGTAAATTGTTCCAAATGTAGTTGGGAGGTTCTCCATGTGTTGGTGCCTTGAAAAAAGGTATATGAGTTGTCAAAAGATGTTGTGTCCATAGTATAATATAGGAGGGCCATTTTTAGAGATTATATGACACATTTCATGTTAGTTATGAGGGTCAAAAATAGGGGATAAGAGTTTGGACGTGAGTAACTAATTTTAACCTGGTTTTCTTATCTTGGAAAAACAAATGTCAAGGGTGGGAAAAACGTGTCATGGAGGTTTTGCCCATGGTATTGTAAAACCACAAATGGTTTCCAGGTTGTAAAATTCCTATATAATGAGGGCTTGGAGAGGAGTTTGTATGATGGAGTTTGGTTTGCAAGGCTGCGTGCTAGAAGGATGCTAGTGAAGTCTCTCTGAGCTTGAGTTGAGGTGATGCTCTTGTAAGAACTTGCATTGTAAGTGTATTGTAATCTCTTGTTGATTTGTTAATATACTATGCAAGTTTTAGAGTGTGGGGTTTTTCACCCGTATGGGTTTTCCCCACGATAATCACTATGTTATGTGTTTATTGTTTTATTTCTACTCTATGTGCTTCTTGTGATCTCTGTAATAGTTAAGTTGAAATTTGCATAATCGTCCTCTCAAGATTAGCATAGGAAGCGTTTCCGCACACCTTTGCTTCCTTACATTCTCAACCCCTCTTCTTTTCTTTCTAGATGTAGGAAACATGTATGAAGCTCTACTCTTTAGATTAAGCTTTATTCACAAAGACAAATCATCCCTCTTTGGTGTGCGAAAAGTTTGGAGGACCAATGTGATGCACCCAGATCCTGACACTTTTTGGGGAATTTTAGGGAGCAGGTCTGATTTGACATATATTGCTCAGACCTACGTGCATGCAAAAATCTTGCATCTGTAGCTCATTGATTTCTTAGCTTTTCCTTCAATTTTTAGCATTTACCCTATTTTAACAATTCAACTCACAAAAGAGGAATACATTCAATCATAATTCACTTAGCATTTTGTCTTCATCTGATTCATGACTAGATCTAGTGAATTCCCCATCCTCTTTTGAATGTAATGTCCTTTAAGTGAAAAATTAGTGGTTTTCAAATTTTGGGTGTAAATCCTAAATTTTTGCACATTACATTTTGGTGAACCCGACTCCTAACACCATTTTTTATGATTTATGTTATCAGATCTGAGTGTTTCTACAATTTAAATTTGAAATTTTCATTTAGAAGCTTGATTTCCATGCAAATTTTAAAAAATTAGGGGTTAAATTCATTAAAATTCTAAGTTTTTATTTTCAAAATTGAACTTGTGTTTTTCTTAATTTTGAATAATTATTTTAGAGCTAAGTGCTTTTCATATTTAACAATTCAAAATTTCATTTGCAAGTTAAATTTTCCAATAAATTTTAAAATTAAGTGGTTTATTTCAAAAACCCTAGTTTTCAAATTTAAGATTAACTTTGTGGGTTGTCTAAAGTTTGAATTAATTATTTTTATATTTGGTAGTAATTCAAATTCAAAATTTCAATCTTAGACCTGATTGGAAATTAAATTTTAAAATTTAGTGGTTAATTAAAAGGACCCTAATTTTTAAATTTAAATTAATTTCTCAATTTTGCATTGATTACTTCAATTTTCAAAATTTGAACCTTAGATCTAATTTTAATTTTAAATTTTAAAATTCAAAGGATCTTCTCACAAGACCCTAATTTTAAATTTAAATTTCGTAAGAGGTTACATAATTTTTCACAATTATTCTCTAATTTTTCAAAAAAAAAAAAATCACAAACCAATTTGCTTATTTTTCTTGAATAATCATTATCTAAAATTTGGCATTATTCAAGTTTCAAAATTCAAATTTCAACGTTCAAAATTCAAAATTCAAATTTCAAATTCTCATTTTTAAATTTTATTTCAAATTTTCAAAATATAAATCTCAAAATAATTTTTTATTTATTTGAGAATCTTATTAATTTGCATAAATTAAGAGGTTTTATTTATAAAATCCTAATTTATTAATTTACTTCTATCTAAATTTAAATACTTGTCATGGAGATTAATGGATTTGATTTATTTTCTATTTCAGATATGATTACGTTGCTTTTTATGTACATTTATTATACTTGTGTTGTATAATGGCTTTTTTCACTTCATGTTACTTATTTTCATTCATAGGACTTGGATGTATTACATTTTTAGGATTTCCAAGTTTTTTCCATTTCATCAGCTAGATCTCAAAGATTATATTTATTATATATGTTACTTTTTGGTGATATTTTTAAAACAATGCATTTCATATGTAGATCATTTAAAAGCCTTTGTGGATCCCAAACCTAGAGATGGTAATGGAACATTTAATACTTGTACCTCTCCTATGGAATATAATGTGAATAATGAACAAACTAATACTCCTATGAATTATCTCTCTAATGCATAGAAAGCATTGAAGAGCAACATGACTCCATCTTCTTCTCATATGCATACCCTAGCACAAGAGAGGAAAAATCAAGACATGGGTGTTTCCATCTCTCTAGATCACCCTATTCTCCTAGAGCATTACTTAATCATCAAAAAAAAATTAGAGAGGATGATGTTATGTATTTAATTCATGATCTCTCTCCCCATATAACGTTAAGTAAATATGAGGCCTTAGATGATAAGGGTCATCCCTCTCAATCAACCAAAGAGGATATGCATGATGAAAGAATGGAAAATCATCCTCCCCAAGATATTCCTTCTTCATCTACTAATACTTTCATGCCTTCTAAATATTCTTACACTATAAGATTCAAATAAATTCATTATAGTGTTCCTCCCCCTTTTCAATTAAAAAATTCCTACAGCAGTGGCTTTAACAAAGTATCAAAACAAGGTTTTAGAGGATGAGGACTTGACAAATTCGAACAAGGAATTAGAGTCCCTATAAACCCTCCTACACAAATTACTACATAAGGCCTAAGACATGATCATAAATATACTATGGATGGCCTCCTTAGGATTCAAGACTTTAAGGATCATCTTTTAAGACAAAGGATGCATCAAGAGGCTAAAAGGAATCCTTCTTCAAAGACTCCTTTTTGTTCATTTCATCAAAATCATGATCATGATGCTAGTGATTGTCCAGATTGTCAAGACGGTATACAAAAACTAGGTGATAATGTAACTATTAAAATCATTGAAGAAAATCCTTCTTCTTCTTGTCCTAAATCTCAAAATTCCAAATCTACACCTATTGATGATCAAGAACAATTAGCAACTAGAATCTCTTGGAAATTGAAGTATGACAATAATGTTATTTTTCCCTTTGTGTAATTTATCACTAAGCATAAAGAATGAATTGGATATTATCTTTTTCATTATAGTCGTTCTCATTCTCTCGGAAAATATAAAACATTCAAAGAATTTGTTCAAGAACAATATGATCGTGCTCATAGACATCATTCAATAGATCTTTCTCTATTTCTTGGTGAAAAGGTAGTGCCTTAGCACTCCCCTCACCCTCATGTTTCTCCTCACCCTATAACACAAGTGATTAACTTAATTGGCAGACCTTTGTAATTAGAGGTGGTACTTTTTCAATTTTAGATATATTGGGGTATCAACATGGTTCACTTTCTCATCTTTAAACTTTCACCATTTCCTTTATGGAGTGCATTTTTCATAAATCGATGTCCTTTCTTGCATAGGCTTATCTTTCAGGTGAATGCATGTGTATTCCTTGCATAGAACTTATTCTTACTTTGAAATGGCACATCTGTTGTGGATAATCTCTCCTAAGGAAATATGTAGTCATCCCCCCTAATCCATCCTTTTATTCTTGCTTAGGGGGAAATGATGGCTTGCCCCTTTCTCCCTTCATCTCTAAAGTTTTATTATTCTCTTTAGGGGTTGCATTTCTCATGTGTTGATATCCTATCTAACATGAAATGATATATCTTTTATGACTAATCTATCTTTAAGTGGAATATGTAAGCTTTCTCTTCCCATTTCTCTCTTTAAAGATTTTCTCTTCTATGAAGATGCATTTTACATATATTAATGTATTTTCTTATATTGAATATCTATCTAAGTGATTATATTGTGTATTTATTCATGTAAAATCTCTTCTTACAAGGGTTTATATTTCTTTTTCTCACTCTCCCTCTTTGAAGATTACCTCTTCCTTTAAAGCTCCATTATACATAACTTAATGTCCCTTCTTGCATGGGATTATCCTTCATGCAATCACATGTTTGTTCCTTGGTTAGGATCTATTCTTTGTTTGAGATGGTATTTCTCTTATGAATATTTTTTCTTTTGGAAGATGTGCAATTCTTCTCATTATCCTTGCAATTGGGGGGCATTGATTTCTCTCTCTTATATTCTCTAAGGATCTACTTTTCCTTTGTTTAGTGGTGTTTACTTATAATTTGGTATCATTCCTTGTGTGAAGTTGTATTTTTCTCAAGGATTCTATCTTTTATAAGAGGTGTAATTTCTTGGCTTCAACCTCTTCCTCGCTAAGAAATGTATACCTATCATAAACTTACTCTCTCATATCCATTAAAATGTGTGTCATCCTTCATCAAGAATCTCTTTCATGTAGAAATAGGGGGAAGGTATGAGTTCTTGTTCTCCTTCCTTTCTTTTGGTAGAAGATGTTATATTTGTTCAAGAAACTCCTCTTGGAGGTCTTTTGAGCAAAGATATCTTCTCCTCCAAGGATCCTCTTTACACTTGTGGCAAGATATCACTTTTTCAACTATCTTATCCTTGCTTGAAGAGTATTCCCTCTTAAACTTGGATTTATGACATTGTTGCATAAAGCATATCTCCTTGGTATTGAATGTTGGTATCCTTGTCTCTAGCTTCCTTAAGAAATCAACATAGGGTTCGGTTGAAATCTTAAGGGGGACACCCATAATGCTCCCTTTGTACAATAATATGCTATATTTTTGCATATCATTTTTGCATTTCTTAAACAAGGTGTTCATTCCCTAAACTAGAGGACACAAATTCTTAGACGAGATGCTTCACACCTGAAACCAAACTCAACATTTGATATATGACTTGGACGGGGGTACACATCATCAAAACCTGAGAAAAAGTCTTACATGGGATGTCCTCAAAACCATACATGTATATGTCATTCACCTCTTGGAATTTATTTTTGCACACACAGTCACCTCTTGGCATTTACATTTGCACACACAGTCACCTCTTGGCATTTACATTTAGACACATAGTCACCTCTTGGCATTTGCATTTATATTGCATGTCTTAAACAGGTTGATACACACTGAAAAATGAGGTGCTTCATACTTGAAACTAAACATCACTTGCACACATGCACAAGGATGACTGGAACTAGCAGAATAGGGCTAGACTATTCCTACTCTCGTCTCCAACATGGATCACGTAGATGCAAACATGTAAAGGCAAGGTATCTATGTTCTCTCTTTGTCACCATTCTTCTCATGAATCATCTAGATAAACACATCTCATTTGTATTTATGTTCTCTCTCTCCTTCTTCTCATGAGCTCATAACTTAGCTACTTGTAGTTCATGGATGATGCTTACTTTTCTCTTTTATGTGATCACCTATGTTCGTGAGATGGCATTTGTCAAGAATGATATTAGTGGTTGAGATATTTTGATATCGAGGTCTCTTCATCTAGTTGACTTGAGGAGTTCTTTTCAGTTCTTAGCATTTATTGTGTGTCCTTTTATGTCTTTTGCCTTTTTTGCCTTTTTGTTTTTGTTTTTGTCTTGTTTTGTGTGCCCTTTAAAATGTTTGAGTGAGTTAAGATCCTAATATTGGGGGCCTAGTTCCTCAAAATTAATGTTGTCTTCTACTCCTTTTTATCTTCCTCTTCATTTCTCATCTTCTTTATCTCTCTTTCATTTACTTTACCGTGAGTATTTGTGTAAGCTCATACTCCTGCTAAAGTGGGGGATAAATGTAGCATACTAAATTGTACTCCCTTACAATTTGGACCATGTTTAGGGTTCTCACCTTAGCACCTACATCTCCATGCTTGATCGAGACCTATTTAGCCCCCCACCATGCAATAGTGACTATATTATATTATTTTATCTTACGGGACCGTTAACCTGTTGGCATTATTGGTATTAAGTTGTCATTGATATAAACTGGTTTTGTAATGCCCCGCCGGGAACCCCAAAGGAATACCACAAAACTAGGCAACAAAGGGGGAGAAATAAATTTTTTTTTAAGGTATAAAACACCTTAAGTGCATTAATTGCTACATTGCAAAAAATAAAACAAGTGGAAGACTTACACCAAAATTCCTAAAGGGTTATCAATGAAGATTAAAACTAAAAGTTAAATTACACAATTATGATTAATCCATTTAATCCAACATTACTCAATTAACAAAACTAATCATATTCAATAACAAATTACACCATTAAAAGATTGAAAGAGTAACAATATAATTTCCTTTAAAATAAAGCATTTATACATATCATAATGGAAGCTGATAAATAACTTCCCACTCTTAGGATTACATTGACCATAAAAATACATGGCTTTCAATATACATTTAAAGTTAACATCCATATCAATTACAAGGTTACATAAACTTAATGATACAATTGACCACATAGGTCTCATAAGAACAAAATCCAACATGAGCTAGAGCATGAATCATGAACCACAGGTACACCTGCGAAGCAAATCCTCACATGAAGCTATGAACAAGATTATTCAATGGGAAGTGGCACTACCACTCGACCATGTGATCCCAAAATGGAATCACCCCACCATGCTAGGAGATAGTAAAGGACCCTCAAGCAAGGATAAACAAGACAAGGACGACAATACAAAATCACTCCACAATACTCATGTGACTCAAACTAACAATACACTAGTGACCCTAAAGAGAGAGTGATATCACATGGCTTAAGATAGTTACCCTAGGTAGGCCTCCATAGGTCTCAGACCCCATCCTGGGTTATCCTGGTAACCTTTCCCAAACCCCTAGCTCCATTTAAGTCTCATGCGGACCCTACCAACCTTTCGTGAAGACAAGGTGGTAGGTTTTCCATTCCAGGCCTTCCCACTACATCTTGAGCCTATACGAGCACTCAACCATGTGCGGGGTACAATATCTTAATTAATATTACAACTACCCACCCCCTAATCAATTATTAACTAACTTCCAAGGGGTTATCTTGCCAACCAGTTTGGGTGCAACCCCCACTCAACAACCACTCTCTAATAGGACACTAACAAACATGGTCACTCTACGAGGACCCTATGGTGACAAAAAAAGCCATAACACCACTATCCAAATACAAGTGGCCAAAACAAAGACATACTAACCCCTAACCAACCATAAGGATCAAGCACTACATGGTTACAACAACGAGGTCACATTACATTACTTGGTCAAGGAATACCAAAATACGTCACAATAGGACAACTAACATAAATGAGGGATAACAACCAATTAAACCCCCTTGCAAGAAAATCTAAAATCACTAAGACCCAACACAGTCAATCTTTTAAAAGAGCAACAATCATGTCTATAACTTACAATTTTCATCAATCAATTTAAACAATCATCATCACCATAAAACTATGAGAAAATCAAGTCATCATTGCACTGATAGGGCTAAGGATCTAACTAATCAGAATAATCCATTTAATTCAGTTAATTTGAAATACTAAAAATCATAACAAAATAATAGACAAATATTTCCCAATTAAAACTCATTTATACTCAACAATAAAACCACTTTATTATATTATTAATAAATTAATAACCATTATTATATATAACAAAATATATATGTATATAATAATTGTTATAATCGATTAATAATTAATAAATTTCCAATTTAAAATTACCACACTAAAAAGACTGGCAATATTACTTAATACTAAAATATGTATTAATAATATTTAATTAACTAAATTTATTTTTTTTCATTTTAAAAAATTAATAATAAAAATAAAAACTTAATACCAAAAGGTATTAAAATATACTATTTAATACTTTAGTTAAAATTCTATTTTAAATTTTAATTCAAAATTTATTAATAATAAAATAATTAAAAAAAATTAAAAATAAAAATTAAATTAAATTAAATTGAATGGTAGTGGGTCCACGGCCCACCGTCGACAGTTGCTTGCTATCACAAACATGTGATAGCAGTGTGCTGCACTGCTATCACATGCTTGTGATAGCAGGGCAGTGAAGCCTGCTACCACTAGCAACTTCGTGCTTGTGATAGCAGGGCAACGAAGCCTGCTACCACTAGCAGCTTCGTGCTTCTATCACATGCTTGTGATAGCAGCTCACTGCTTGGGGTAGAGTGGTCGAGGTGATCCTAGCTCCTCGCCACGCGACCCAAATAAAATAAATAAATTATATTTTATTAAAACTCTTTTTTTTTTTAAATACCAATTTTTTTAATAAAGTATTTCAATAAAAATTTAAACAACCCAAAAAACTATGACTGGTAAAAAATACCCAAAATCTCTGTGACAAAACAAAGAATAGTATAACTCAAGTTTAATAAAAAAATTCTTCTACAAAGCCAAATTGGCTGAAAACTAAAGAGATTGGCAAACCCCAAATAAATATTTGGGCCAAAATTAGAATAGAGAAAGAACAAATTTAACTCAAATTCCTCATTCCTCTAAATTTAAAACACTTAGGAAGAAATTTAATTGGAAAAATAAGAGGGTAGTTTTGGCAAAATTTTGCCAGCATAGCCCCCCCAAATTTCACAAATCAAAACTAAAACATACACAGAAAATCAATTCCATCCATAAGACATAAATGGAGGAATTGATTTCAAGCTAAAATATAAACATGAAATAACCAAAGAAGGAGATTGGAGAAGCATTCTAAAACAATATTGAACTAAAATTTCCATTAAATCTCAAAGCAACTACTCCAAAACAACTACAATCATTTTCAAAAATTTCAAACAAAACACTGCAATTAAATTCTCAAACCCAATTCCTTCTTCCAGAACAATTTTCAAATTTTGCCTTCCAAAAATGAATCCCCCTCTTCCCGTGAACTCACAGGCATAAATACAAAAATATTTCAACCTAAACTTTTAGGTTGAAATTTTTCCCCCAACCAATCAAAATAAAGCTATTAAACAAATAAGGAAATCTGATTTACTTTATTCTCATGAATTAATCTTTTTCTTTTAACTATTGAATACCAAAAGTCAAAAAGAAAGGTAGAGAGAAAAATCCTTTATTATTTATTTTTCTCATTTACCCTTTCTAAGAGATTTTAACTCAACATGACATTTTTGATATTTAAATAGAAAGGAATATACTCACTAATTTCCCAAATATATTAATACTATTAACACAATATGTATTAAGCCATTTTAACAGTCAATTCAAGCAACTTTATCTATTTAATTTAAATCAATTACTCAAGGCATATTTAAACAACTAAGTACACCAACACAAAAATAGTATCATTCACTCGATATAACAACCATTTAAATAATCGAAAGTATGCAAAACGAGGAATGATCAAAAGACGACTCACAAAGCAAAAATACTAAAACAGTATGACTCGCATACTGGTCAAACGGGAAAGACGACCGACTGACAACACTCACATGAGTGTGACTACGGGTCAAGTTAGGGTCCAACCACTATCTCCTCCACTCCCATTGGACAAATAAGGTATGCTCAGACCTATGAAACCAAGTGGAGTAGATACCCCATACCTACCCAGTACTTGTACCTACAACATCCTACATCAACAAACCACACATGTATATTGTAGGATTTTGCCAAGATCAAGGGCACAATGAAAAGCATAAAAAGAGACAATAGAATGACAAGAACAAACTATATTCTCATCAATATGCAAAATGATCAACTGGATTAACCAATACAATGAATATAGGCCTGCTTATATAGGCAAGGCCATATGGATGTATGAGCACACAAATATGACATGTCGCTCAATGAGAAACAAGGGTAGGTAAGAAATACTAGGGGTAGGTAGGAGAAATAATATAATATTCCACAAGAGGTGGATGACCCATCGAATGTGGACTGTAACAGCAAAATAAGACCACAAAAGGTGGAATTTCTCCTACAAGCTCTATCCCTATGTGCACACTTCCCTAAGTGTCTCAAATCCAAACTACGAAGAGATGCATTATCCTAAGTTAACTTAAGTAAGTGTAATAATATCCAAAATTAATATTTATTTACACCAACACATATATACAAATATATAATCAAACACGACACACACACCGATGAAAGAGAATTGTGACGCTCCCTATCTCAGTGGAGTGAGTGAAGGAAAATCATCCCCTTGCATCCCATACACTTGCAAACATGCAACATAAAAATAACACATCGCATATGTAAGGTAAAAGTGTGAATCCATGACAATAATCCATTAAAATAGAATTAATCATAAGTAATTAAATACTACATGAAAGCATACATCGCATATCCAGTAAAAGCATGAAATAACACCAAATAAAGTCTGAATCAATATACAATAATGTATCCATGGAATAGTCAATTGA